>NC_143035.1:29017500-29077500 GCF_057628025.1 Oncorhynchus mykiss | reverse complement strand
CTTATTGGTGTCCTTTAGTAGTGGTCTCTTTTCAGCAATTTGACCATGAAGGCCTGATTCACGCAGTCTCCTTTGAACAGTTAATGTTGAGATGTGTCTGTTACTTGAACTCTGTGAAGCATTTATTTGTGCTGCAATTTCTGAGACTGGTAACTCTAATGAACTTATCCTCTGCAGCAGAGGTAACTCTGGGTCTTTATTTCCTGTGGTGATCCTTGTGAAAACCAGTTTCATTATAGCGCTTGATGAATTTGCGACTGCTCTTGAATAAACAAAAATGTTCCGTATTGACTGACCTTCATGTCTTAAAGTAATGATAGACTGTCATTTCTCTTTGCTTATTTGAGTTGTTCTTGCCATAGTATGGACTTGGTCTTTTACCAAATAGGGCTTTCTTCTGTATACCAAGAGTGTGTAAAGCTGTCATCAAGGCAAAGTGTGGCTACTTTGAAGAATCTAAGTATAAAATATATTTTGATTTGTTTAAACAAAGAAAAACCCTTGAATGAGTAGGTGTGTCCAAACTTTTGACTGTTACTATAGATTGTAATATGGCATTTTTTTCTGGATTGAATCCCCCAGAGATGTTACAAACACACTGCTACTGGAGAGAGCGAGAGAGAGTGCTTGAGTTATTCTGTCTCTCTCTCTCTCTCTCTCTCTCTGTCTGTCTGTCTGGTCTGTAGAGTGAGAAGGCTTTGCCAGACAGATGATACTAAAACTCTTCTGAATAATAGATGCTGCCAATGCCATCCTCCTCTTTCCTGTTGCCAAAACGGACTATGACTCTGGCATACAGTACACACTTTTATTTGTTGTTGTTCTAGGCTACCTGGCTGAAGTACTTGCTTGCTAGCCTAACTTCCTTTCATGGGAAATGATACGCTAGGCCTATCAGGTATGATAAATTAACAATGATTTAATAATCCAACAGGGGCTGGCAATAGACAGGTCAAGGCAGGCAGGGGTCAGTAAACCATAGTTGAGGCAACGCTACCGGATGGCACGCAGGCTCAGGGTCAGGATAGGCAGAGGTCAGTAATCCAGAGGTGGGGCAAAGGTACAAGTCGGCAGGCAGGCTCAGGGGCAGGCAGAGTGGTCAGGCAGGCAGGCTCAGGGTCAGGCGGAGTGGTCATGCAGGCGGGCTTAGAGTCAGGACAGGCAAGGGTCAAAACCAGGAGTGCGAGAAAAAAGAGACTGGGAAAAGCAGGAGCTGAGAACAAAAATCTGATTGACTTGACAAACAAGAATAACTGGCAACAGACAAATATAGAACACAAGTATAAATACACAGGGATAATGGGGAAGATGGGTGACACCTGGAGAGGGGGTGGAGGCAATCACAAAGACAGGTGAAACAGATCAGGGTGTGACAAGGCCAGCTAGTTAACATTAGAATACTACATCTAGCCACATGTTGAACTTCCATCCTTTTGGGCCAGGGGAGAATTGTATGAATTTATGGTTGTTTCAGAATCGTCGTTATAATCATTGGCCATAACGGAGAATTAAGTTATTCCACAGTCCAAATCTCTATCTCCATCCCTGGATAATTTAGGACAGAGACGATTTCAGCTAGCTAGCTAGCCACTGGATGACAACTACACAACGAGATGCAACAATTCATGTTTTTTTCTGTCAATAATTACATTTGGATTGTGATGTGATTGATTGAACGCACTCATTTTAGCTCAATGCTAATTATTATTTATATTTTTTTATAAAGGGAGGCCAAATGCTAGCTGGCTTCCCTTGCATTCAATGCTACGGCAGCAATAATGTCATATTCTTTTTGACCAGACAGCATCAGATAGATACGCTACTGTCCACATACTGAGACAGCGGGGCGCTGTTTCGTTCGCTCCGATGCTTTAAGCGGTGAGATACTTTCATCCACTTGCGAATTGAAGGAAATGTATGAAACAAAGAGAGACTTAAGATACATTGTGTTGTGTATTTTTTTCTTTGTAAATTTTGTTTGCGAAATCTGGCTTCCCTTGGCTCTATGAATACACAGCACTGTCTCTCCCTCTCTCTCTCTCTCTCTCTCTGTCTCTCTCTGTCTCTCTCTGTCTCTCTCTCTCTCTCTCTCTCTCCTCTCTCTTCTCTCTCTCTCTCTCTCTCTCTCTCTCTCTCTCTCTGTCTCTCTCTCTCTCTCTCTCTCTCTCTCTCTCTCTCTCTCTCTCTCTCTCTCTCTCTCTCTCTGTCTCTCTCTCTCTCTCTCTCTCTCTCTCTCTTCTCTCTCTCTCTCTCTCTCTCTCTCTCTCTCTCTCTCTCTCTCTCTCTCTCTCTGTCTCTCTCTGTCTCTCTCTCTCTCTCTCTCTCTCTCTCTCTCTCTCTCTCTCTCTCTCTCTCTCTCTCTCTCTCTCTCTCTCTCTCTCTCTGTCTCTCTCTCTCTCTCTGTCTCTCTCTCTCTGTGTCTCTCTCTCTCTCTCTCTCTACCTCTGTCTCTGTCTCTCTCTCTCTCTCTCCCTCTCTCTCTCTCTCTCTCTCTCTCTCTCTCTCTCGTCTCTCTCTGTCTCTCTCTCTCTCTCTCTCTCTCCCTCTCTCTCTCTCTCTCTCTCTCTCTCTCTCTCTGTCTCTCTCTCTCTGTGTCTCTCTCTCTCTCTCTCTCTCTCCCTCTCTCTCTGTCTCTGTCTCTGTCTCTGTCTCTGTCTCTCTCTCTCTCCCTCTCTCTCTCTCTCTCTCTCTCTCTCTCTCTCTCTCTCTCTCTCTCTCTCTCTGTATCTCTCTTTCTCGCTCTCTCCCTCACTCTCTCTCTCCTTAGTTCTGTCTCTCTCTTCTATTTTCTCTTCGTAAAATGTGACAAAACCTCAATCAACAGAAGAATAAAAACCTCTTTTTGTTCCACACTCACAAACACATCATCAATTCTAGCAACAATACAGCAATACCTCTGCCCCAAAGCAACAGCAGTGTATGAACACTGTCCAGTTCACAAAAGCATTATTATTATTCTAAATCTGATTGATCTGCGTCTGTCTCTGATTTTGGCAACAGAGGATGTTTCCTGTGTTCTGTAAAACAGCTCAGGATATGACGCATGACAGTAGCTCCTTTAGATAAAATATTCTGCTAAATGGCATTTACAGTGCCTTCAGAAATATACCCCTTGACCTTTTCCACATTTTGTTACGTTACAGCCTTATTTTAATTGTATTAAATAGTTTTCTTCCCTCAGCAATCAACACACAACACCCCATAATGATAAAGCAAAAACAGTTTTTTAGAATTTTTTGCTAATTTATAAAAAATTACAAAAATGCACTTTGTTGAAGCACCGTTGGCTGTGATTACAGCATCAAATCTTCTTGGGTATGACTCTACAAGCTTGGCACACCTGTATTTGGGGAGTTTCTCCCATTCTTTTCTGCAGAACCTCTCATGCTTTATGTGGTTGGATGGGGAGCGTCGCTGCACAGTTATTTTCAGGTCTCTCCAGAGATGTTTGATTGGGTTAAAGTCTGGGCTCTGGCTGGGCCACTCAAGGACATTCAGAGACTTGTCCCGAAGCCACTCCTGAGTTGTCTTGGCTGTGTGCTTAGGGTCGTTGTCCTGTTGGAAGGTGAACCTTCACCCCAGTCTGAGGTCCTGAATGCTCTGGAGCAGGTTTTCATCAAGGATCTCTCTGTACTTTTCTCTTTTCATCTTTGCCTTGATCACAACTAGTCTCCCAGTCCCTGCCGCTGAAAAACATCCCCACAGCACAATGCTTCCACCACCATACTTCAGCATAAGGATGGTGCCAGGTTTCCTCCAGACGTGACGCTTGACATTCAGGCCAACGAGTTCAATCTTGGTTTCATCAGACCAGAGAATCTTGTTTCTCATGGTCGGAGAGTCTTTCGGTGCCTTTTGGCAAACTCCAAGCAGACTGTCATGTGCCTTTTACTGAGAAGTGGCTTCCGTTTGGCCACCCTACCATAAAGGCCTGATTGGTGGAGTGCTGCAGAGATGGTTATCCTTCTGGAAGGTTCTCCCATCTCCACAGAGGAACTCTGAAGCTCTGTCAGAGTGACCATCAGGTTCTTGGTCACCTCCCTTGCTCAGTTTGACCGGGCGGCCAGCTCTGGGAAGTGTCTCGGTGGTTCTAAACATCTTCCATTTAAGAACGATGGAGGCCACTGTGTTCTTGGGGACCTTCAATGCTGCATAAATGTTTTTGTATCCTTCCCCAGATCTGTCCCTCGACACAATCCTGTCTCTGAGCCCTACGGACAATTCCTTTGACCTTATGGCTTGGTTTTTGCTCTGATGTGCACTGTCAATCAATTGAATTTGAATCAATAGTTTTTGTCTCATAGCAAAGGGGCTGAAAACGTATGTAAATAAGGTTTTTCTGTTTTGAATATTTTATACATTTGCAAAAATACAAAAATAAAAACTGTTTTTGCTTTCTCGTTATGGGGTATTGATGGGGGGGTATTATATGTATAATCACTTTTAGAAAATGTAACAAAATGTTGAAAAAGTCTAGGGCTCTGAATACTTTCCAAAGGCACTGTATATACATTATGTAGTATTACTATAATTTAAAGACAGATAGAAAAGCTCATCCATGTGAAGGAAGGGCAATGTGCAGTACTGCTCAGCCACACATTCAAACCTGATAACAGCCACACATTCAAACCTGCTAACAGCCACACATTCAAACCTGATAACAGCCACACATTCAAACCTGATAACAGCAACACATTCAAACCTGCTAACAGCTACACATTCCAACCTGCTAACAGCCACACATTCAAACCTGCTAACAGCCACACATTCAAACCTGCTAACAGCCACACATTCAAACCTGTTACCAGACACATTTTCAGCTTCTACAGGACATTGAATAGCCTTCATTATCTTTGTAAAAGCTTTACCTATTTGCTGGACTTGCGTCAGTGGGAATAGCTGATGTTGTATTCAGCAGTCATTTTGAGTGAGACAGCTTAAAGACACTGTCTGCATCCTCTATGCCTCTTCACTGTGTCCAACACCCCAACATGACCTAGAGAAAGAAACATATATAAATCACTACACAAAAGGCATACAGACTGTATGAATGACTGTGGATTACAGAGGTATGTCTTTGTCGTAGGGATTTTCAGACTATTTCTTCTCATAAAAACTTCTCATCGCCTTTCTTCCTCTCTCGTTCTCTCTTAATAACCTGCAGATCGTCCAGTTCATCAACACATACTATTGAATGGAAGCCACTCCATACGAATGTCTAATTTCCCAAAAAGAGAAAAGCATACCGGTAGAGAAGATACATTCACGGTTTCTGTTGTTATAGCACAACAATGCTTTACCTATTTGAATACAGAGATGTTAGCTGCAAGGACTTTTAGTCAGATAATTTCCAACAGAGAAATGTAAAAACACTGCAAACAATCAGACCCATTCTTCCTGCTGTGCTGCTGACAGTGGGGACCTGAGCGCAGGGTGGTGACGGAGTGAGTGGTGTGTGATTGTGCCATCGTCAGCAGGGCTGGGCCCCAGATCACTACATTGGAGGCAGCAGCTCTCGGGCACACAGGAGTTAGTCAAGATTAATGAAGACATTGGGAGTGACTCCCGAGGTTCCGTATCTAATGGCGGAACAAGGAATGCAGAATGCGGAACACGGGAATGCCATATGGCATCTTTGCCAGTGACATTCCGATCCGGGGAAGAAACACTGGGCTGAGGTAGAGATGAGAATTAACTAGAGCTACAAGCACTGGGCTGAGGTAGAGAGGAGAATTAACTAGAACTACAAGCACTGGGCTGAGGTAGAGAGGAGAATTAACTAGAGCTACAAACACTGGGCTGAGGTAGAGATGAGAATTAACTAGAACTACAAGCACTGGGCTGAGGTAGAGAGGAGAATTAACTAGAGCTACAAACACTGGGCTGAGGTAGAGAGGAGAATTAACTAGAGCCACAAGCACTGGGCTGAGGTAGTGAGGATAATTAACTAGAGCTACAAACACTGGGCTGAGGTAGAGAGGAGAATTAACTAGAACTACAAGCACTGGGCTGAGGTAGTGAGGAGAATTAACTAGAGCCACAAGCACTAGGCTGAGGTAGAGAGGAGAATTAACTAGAGCTACAAACACTGGGCTGAGGTAGAGAGGAGAATTAACTAGAGCTACAAACACTGGGCTGAGGTAGTGAGGATAATTAACTAGAGCTACAAACACTGGGCTGAGGTAGAGAGGAGAATTAACTACAGCTACAAGCACTGGGCTGAGGTAGTGAGGATAATTAACTAGAGCCACAAGCACTGGGCTGAGGTAGAGAGGAGAATTAACTAGAGCTACAAACACTGGGCTGAGGTAGAGAGGAGACTTAACTAGAGCTACAAGCACTGGGCTGAGGTAGAGAGGAGAATTAACTAGAGCTACAAGCACTGGGCTGAGGTAGAGAGGAGAATTAACTAGAGCTACAAACACTGGGCTGAGGTAGAGAGGAGACTTAACTAGAGCTACAAACACTGGGCTGAGGTAGAGAGGAGAATTAACTAGAGCTACAAGCACTGGGCTGAGGTAGAGAGGAGAATTAACTAGAGCTACAAACACTGGGCTGAGGTAGAGAGGAGACTTAACTAGAGCGACAAACACTGGGCTGAGGTAGAGAGGAGAATTAACTAGAGCTACAAACACTGGGCTGGGGTAGAGAGGAGACTTAACTAGAGCGACAAACACTGGGCTGAGGTAGAGAGGAGAATTAACTAGAGCTACAAACACTGAATACATACAGTTAACCACTAAGAATATTTCAAAATAACTACACAACGTGGCGAAAGAGTACGAGAGGTCAAGAGGACGAGAGTCAATAGAGTAATAACGATCAATGGAAAAAGTGTTTTTTTCTGTAATAGGGAATTATTGATCATGTTTCGGAGGGGGGAATATGCCTTCTAAAATAGGATATTTGTTATTTGGCCGTTGGCTAGTTTTATTGCAAGGGATTATAATTGGTCAACCACAGGCTAGGGCTGTGTTATAAAACTACATGCTGTCCCTCGGTTCTGGGGAGAGAATCACTGAGAACAGGGGAGAATGACCATTTACCTCCCTGTTTGATTTGTCCTCTTCGAACAAACCTATTTTCCTCCTCCTGATTTGCTTTTGGGTCGTGATATTAAAGAGTAACATAACTTGCTAACACCACACACAGGTGCAGTTGTAGGTGTAAGGTCCACCGCAGTCGTTTTTATCTCTATATAAAACCATTTCTGGGTAACAATTTAGGTACCTTACTGTTATTGTTTTCAATTAATATGGTCAAAAAGAAACACAAATAGCTGCTTTTTAAAGGGCAATTTCTCAAGCAAGAATTTAGCTAGGACTATTTGGGAGTGGTCTGTGGGGAGGGAAAAACAGAACATTTGCTGTTATTGGCAAAGGTTTGGAACGCTCTTTCTTATTGGTCTTTTATCTATGGTGATGTCACCAGGCATGCCAAAATCCATCCCACTGAAACAGGCTGACATTTCAGACACTCTTTTCAAAAAGCTCTTACAATTAAAGGGCATTATCATCATTTTCACAATTTTTCACAATTTTTCACAGTATTACCCCAACCCCATAGGGTTGAAATACATATAACACACAGAAAATAACCATTTTTGACTGCACTCTGCCTTTAAGAACATGATACGACAATAAGGGAACGCAAACATATCAAAACGTAAAAGCTTGTAATCACTGCACTTACAAACACCTTCAGTTTAGCATCCCCCACTGATGCCATAGAACATGAATGTCGTTCTGATCCTCACATCCATTTAGGAGACGCTCTTATCCAGAGCGACGGACATTGATGCATTCTTCTTCAGATAGCGAGGTGAGACAACAACATGTCACGATCGTAGCAAGTACATTTTCCCTCACCAAAGTAGTTATCAGTAAAATCAGTGCTAGTCCTGTATCTCTTCATGCAAGCCCCCCTCTCTATCTCTCTGTCTACCTCTCTATATCTATCATGCCACTGGCATCATTCTCCAGTCCCCCAGTCAAGCCTGCAGTCATAATGGGCCCAATTACAGTCCACTGGGATCTGAGTCTCTATCTTTCAATTGGATCTGTCAGGCCCTCCCAGTGTTAATGCTGGAGAAATATCAATTAAAGTGATTGATCAGGATGTTAAGATGCTATTAAACAGCAGTCTGTAGAGCTGGAGAGGAGCGTAGCTAATTGGACTGGAATGAGAGAGACTCTGAGTATCTGCTAGTGATGCTACTCTGTTCTAGCCTGGTCCCAGATCAGTTTGTTCTGTCTTGCCATCTCCTAACGTCAATCAATCAAATGTATTTATAAAGCCCTTCTTACATCAGCTGATGTCACAAAATGCTGTACAGAAACCCAGCCTAAAACCCCAAACAGCAAGCAATGCAGGTGAAGAAGCATTGTCATGCATGGTAGCCTAGTCCCACACTTGTTTGTCCTGTCTTGCCAATTTCTATGGATGTTGGTCTGCTTGTGCTGTCTAGTCAACTCCTATGGTCATTGTCACATCAAGTCTGGCTAGACAGCCCAAACAGATCTGGGACCAGGCTACATCTTGTGGGGTTAGAATCACTACATTGGCATTGCTGGTACATTGCCCTGACAACTGGGTTGTGTTCAACTGGGTGTAGGATCTTAATTTGAGCGAGTTTGCTACAGCAGGAAAATAATCCTGCAGCAACAGGAAATGTTCATTATTATGTGGATTATAATTCATGGACATTTCTGTAGTGGTTGATACATTTTTCATATGAGAAAATCAATTCTGACATTTTATTAAAGTGGAAATTACAAACTTCAGAACCTTTCAACCCCTCAATTACACGACAAGTTTTCCACTTCCTGAAAGTTCTCCCGCAACACGGTGATCAGAGTAACCAGCTAGCGCATTTGGGTCCTGGGAAGTTGTGGGAATGAAGCCATACGTTTCTTAAAAAGTTTTTTAAATGTTCTGAGAACAGAAGTGAAAATGTAGCCTGTTCTGTGAACGTACATGTTTAGGTTGCAGCAAGGTTCTGATAACATTCTACTATGGTTCCCTGAAAGTTATGCCAGATTTTTTTTATTCATGCAAGCTGTTCATGTTAGTCTATTCAAACAGACCCTATTCAAAGGAAACAAGCACTCGTTAAGGTTAACACAATAGTGGACAGAGAGAGTTTGTGGATGCAGAGAACAGAATGTTTTTAAATAACATTCTGAAATAACATTATTTTATTATTACTACTAATATTATTATTTATTATTATTACTAATGTTTTCTTGTGTTTTTTTATGGAAAGTTTTCTTAGTGTTCTGAGAACATTACTTTAAATTGAACCTTGAGGAAACCTGCAGATAACGTTATGCTTAAGTATTGAACAAACTGGGTGAGATCCTACGTCTGTAGGTGAGCATTATGTACACCATTGTTTGGCTGGCAGTGCTCCAATATAAAACCGATGGGACTTACAGCAGCGTTCATGACTTTTTGTCCTTACACATCCATGTTCATTTCTCCCAGAGTAGTTAGATATCATGGTTGAAGTGAGGAGTATGTATGTCTATAGGAAGAAACACATTCAAGATAAGGATTCTTTTTTTTATGACTTTACAAATGTATTCCAATTAACCCACGTTTTTCTTCACTGTGACTGACTTAAATCAACATTTATTTTTCATTTGAGATTTTTCTTCTTGTTTTGGAAGCCATAGATTGGATATGAAGCTTGAGGGATTTTTCATTTACAGATTGGCAGAGTCAACTTTGTCATCTTTTTAGGATATGTGTCAACAGAGCCGGTCTTATCGCAAGGTGAGGTGGGCTGTCTCCTTCTCTTAAAAGGCTCCTCTCTTACCAATGCAATTGGATGGATTCAGGCAATAGAGACGGCTACAGAAGGCTTTTCAGGAAGCAAGCAGCATCTGCTTCACAGACACACGCACACACAGACACATGCAAAAAATGCATGCATTAAACACACACACACATGCCCCCCCCCCCCCCACACACACACACACACACACACACACACACACACACACATACACACACACACACACACATTACACACACACACATACACACACACACACACACACACACACACACAGACACACACACACACACGCGATTGTTAACCAGAAGGTTCCATTTTTTTTGCACAGACCATTTCAACATCCAGCGACACATAAGAGGATAACTGTAATTCATGCCGTCTTTGAAGGAAATAGAACATATTTCAACAGAGCTCTTTTATAGCAGTATAATTGTTTGAGGACATAAAGGACTCTTCCCTGTATTGTCGCCACTCTAATCCAAAACTTCAACAGGGGTCAATTAAATCCTAAAGTGTAATTTCATTTAATCCGCAGTCTGGCGTCAAATATTTAGCCTTTTTCCAAAGTCTTGTCATCTCCATAGCCAGAGACCCTCCCTCCCTCCCTCCATTTCATATTGAAAGGCCTCTCGCTGCTCTATTCTAATCTTCCTTGGCACGGCTTCACACACTCATTTCAATTCTCATTTACAGAGTGATAATCAGAATGTCATTACTGTGTCCACACTGGCCCGATGGAGGGATGAAGGAAAGGAGGGGTAATTGAGTAGCATAAAAGACATTCTAAAAGGGGGATGAATAATAGAGGAAGAGAAAGAGTATGAATGAGAGAAAGGGAGGTCAAAAAGAGAGAAAGAGGGGTTGATATAGAACGAGAAGGGGTGGAGAGAGAAACAGAAAAAGAGGGTGATCGAGAAAGAGGTGGTGATAGAGCGAAGTTAAGGGATATTGAAAGAGGTGATGATAGAGCGAAGGTAAGGGAGATAGAAAGAGGTGGTGATAGAGCGAAGGTAAGGGATATAGAAAGAGGTGGTGATAGAGTGAAGGTAAGGGATATAGAAAGAGGTGGTGATAGAACTAAGGTAAGGGATATAGAAAGAGGTGGTGATAGAGTGAAGGTAAGGGAGATAGAAAGAGGTGGTGATAGAGCGAAGGTAAGGGAGATAGAAAGAGGTGGTGATAGAGCGAAGGTAAGGGATATAGAAAGAGGTGGTGATAGAGCGAAGGTAAGGGATATAGAAAGAGGTGGTGATAGAGCGAAGGTAAGGGAGATAGAAAGAGGTGGTGATAGAGCGAAGGTAAGGGATATAGAAAGAGGTGGTGATAGAGCGAAGGTAAGGGATAGAGAAAGAGGTGGTGATAGAGCGAAGGTAAGGGATATAGAAAGAGGTGGTGATAGAGCGAAGGTAAGGGATATAGAAAGAGGTGGTGATAGAGCGAAGGTAAGGGAGATAGAAAGAGGTGGTGATAGAGCGAAGGTAAGGGAGAAGAAAGAGGTATAGAGAGAGTGATACTATAGAGTGATTAAGAGAGAGATACAACTATAGAGATTCAGTGATGAAGAGAGAGACAACTATACAGATGAAGTTATATAGAGAGAGAGAGAACTATAGAGAGATAGTGATAAAGAGAGAGAGACAACTATATAGACTTATCTATAGAAAGAGAGAGACAACTAGAGGCACTGATAAAGAGAGACAACTATAGAGAGTTATTGATAAAGAGAGACAGCTTTAGAGATGCAGTGATATAGAGAAACAACTATAGAGTTAGTGATAAAAAGTGTCAAGTGTGTCCTGGTCCTACGGTTGTAGGATCTTGATTTGAGACAGTTTCCTACAGCAGGATTAAAGTCCTGCAGCAAAAATAATTTTGAATTATTATGTGGATTGTAAGTAATGGACTTTATCTTTAAGGCAATTCAAATCTGAATTTTCAATGTATTTTAATTTCAAACTTTAGAATATACCATAAATTAGAATTTGCTCAGCATCAAAATAGTGATCAAATTAAGATTTTTTAGTTGTCTTGGAGCTATTGGGTCGCATCACAGTGCTTAACACACACACAAGCACAGCTAATCCCCCTCAACACATACACACACTTTACGTATCCTTTTAACGTCGGACTCGTTTTTCACCCAGAATGCATTACAGGCCTAACAGACATCAACTATGATCTGGAAGAGAAGGAGAAATCAATGGGAGTGTTTTAGAAGGTCAAAGTCAAGCATCAACAATCACTTTATCTGATGCATGTAGAGCAGGCTGCCGGGGTGGTGGTGGTGGTGATGATGGTGGTGGTGGTGATGGTGGTGGTACTTGTGGTGGTGATGATGGTGGTGGTGATGATTGTGGTGATGATGGTGGTGATGATGATGGTGAGGATGATGGTGGTGGTGATGATGATGGTGAGGATGATTGTGGTGATGATGGTGGTGATGATGATGGTGAGGATGATGGTGGTGGTGATGATGATGGTGAGGATGGTGGTGGTGGTGATGATGCTATTGGTGATGATGGTGGTGGTGGTGGTGCTGATGGTGGTGGTGAGGGTGGTGGTGGTGATGATTGTGGTGATGATGATGGTGATGAGGATGGTGGTGATGATGGTGGTGGTGATGATTGTGGTGATGATGATGGCGGTGGTGATGATGGTGGTGGTGATGATGGTGGTGGTGATGATTGTGGTGGTGATGATGATGGTGGTGATGATTGTGGTGATGATGATGGCGGTGGTGATGATGGTGGTGGTGGTGATTATTGTGGTGATGATGATGGTGATGATGATGGTGGTGATGGTGATGGTGATGGTGATGGTGATGATGATGGTGGTGATGGTGATGATGGTGGTGATGGTGATGATGGTGGTGGTGATGGTGATGATGGTGGTGGTGATGATGATGGTGGTGGTGGTGATGATGGTGATGGTGATGATGGTCAAATCAAATCCAACTGTATTTGTCTCATGCGCCGAATCCAACAAGTATAGACCTTACAGTGAAATGCTTACTTACATGCCCTTAACCAACAGTGCAGTTCAAGAAGAGTTATTATTTTCCAAATAAACTAAAGTTAACAATGAAAAGTAACACAATAAAATAACAGTAACGAGGCTATATACAGGGGGTACCTGTACCGAGGCAATGTGCGGGGGTACAGTTTAGTTGAGGTAATTTGTACATATAGGTGGGGCTGAAGTGACTATGCGTAGAAAATAAACAGTGAGTAGCAGCAGTGTACAAAACTAATGTGTCAATGTAAATAGTCGGGTGGCCATTTGATTAATTGTTCAGCACTCTTGGGGTAGAAATTGATAAGGAGCCTTTTGGTCCTAGACTTTACACTCCGTTACCGCTTGCCGTGCGGTAGCAGAGAAAACCCTCTATGACTTGGGTGAATGGAGTCTTTGATCATTTTATTGGCCTTCCTCTGGCACCGCCTACCATATAGGTCCTGGATGGCAGGAAGCTTGACCCCAGTGATGTACTGGGCCATATGCACTACCTTCTGTAGCGCCTTATGGTCAGATGCAGAGCATTTACCATACCAGGCAGTGATGCAACCTGTCATGATGCTCTCGATGGTGCAACTGTAGAACATTTTGAGGATCTGGGGATCCATGCCAATTCTTTTCGGCCTCCTGAGGGGGAATAGGTGTTGTCGTGCTCTCTTCACAACTGTCTTGGTGTGTTTGGAACATGATAGTTAATTGGTGATGTGGACACCAAGGAACTTGAATCTCTCGACCCGCTCCACGACAGCCCGGTCGATTTTAATGGGGGCCTGTTTGGCATACCTTTTCCTGTGGTCTATGATCAGCTCCTTTGTCTTGCTCATATTGAGGGAGAGGTTGTTGTCTTGGCTGTCTCTGACCTCCTCCCTATAGGCTGTCTCATCACTGTTTGTGATCAGGCCTACCAACTATTGTGTCGTCAGCAAACTTAAGGATGGTGTTGGAGTTGTGTTTGGCCATGAAGTCGTGGGTGAACAGCGTGTAAAGGAGGGGACTAAGCACACCACCCTGAGGGGCCCCAGTGTTGAGGATCAGCGTAGCAGATGGGTTGTTGCCAACACTTACCACCTGGGGTGCAGCCCGTCAGGAAGTCCAGGATCCAGTTGCAGAGGGAGGTGTTTAGTCCCACGGTCCTGGGAAGTGATGAGCTGCAGTCAATGAACAGCATTCTCACATAGGCATTCCTTTTGTCTAGGTGGGAAAGGGCAGTGTGGAGTCAAGATTAGTGTGTCTGAGCCGTGTAGTAGGATTCAATCTTAATCCTGTATTAATGCTTGCTTGTTTGATGGTTCGTCGGAGGGAATAACGGGATTTCTTATAAGCGTCCAGATTAGTGTCCTGCAGATCTAGCCCTTAGCTCGATGCGGATGTTGCCTGTAATCCATGGCTTCTGGTTGGGATATCTACATACGGTCACTGTGGGGACGACGCCGTCGTCGATGCACTTATTAATGAAGCCGAAAACTGAGATGGTATACTACTCAATGCCATTTGATTAATCGTGGAAGATTTTCCAATCTGTGCGAGCATAGCATCTGAGTCATCTGACCACTTCCGTATTGAGCGAGACATGTGTACTTCCTGCTTTAGTTTTTGCTTGTAAGCAGGAATCAGGAGGATAGAATTATGGCCAGATTTACCAAATGGAGGGCGGGGGAGAGCTTTGTGTGTGTGGAGTAAAGGTGGTCTTGAGGTTTTTTTCTCTCTGGATGCACATGTGACATGCTGATAGAAATGAGGTTAAACGGATTTAAGTTTGCCTGCATTAAAGCCCCCGTCCACTAGGAGCGCCGCTTCTGGATGAGCATTTTCTTCTTCGCTTATGCCTTATACAGCTGGTTGAGTGCGGTCTTAATGCCAGCATCGGTTTGTGGTGGTAAATAGACAGCTACAAATAATATAGATGAGAACTCTCTTGGTAGATAGTGTGGTCTACAGCTTATCATAAGGTACTCTACCTCAGGCAAGCCCTATCTCGAGACTTCTTTAATATTAAACATCACACACCAACTGTTATTGACAAGTAGACACACACCCCCACCCCCACCCTCATTTCTATGTCCTGCCGGTACATGAAAAATCTTGCCAGCTCTATATTATCCGTGTCGTCGTTCAGCCACGACTCTGTGAAATATACGGTATCACAGTTTTTAACTTCTTGAATCTAGGGGGCACTATTTTCATTTTTGGAAAAATAACGTTCCCTAAGTAAACGGGCTATTTTGTCAGGACAATATGCTAGAATATGCATATAATTGACAGCTTAGGATAGAAAACACTCTAAAGTTTCCAAAACTGTACAAATATTGTCTGTGAGTCTAACAGAACTGATATTACAGGCGAAAGCCTAAGAAAAATCCAATCAGGAATTGACTCTTCTTTAGAAAGCTCTGCGTTCTTATGCGTCCCTATTGAGCAGTGAATGAGATATCAACCAGATTCCTTTTTCTATGGCTTCCCTAATGTGTCTAGTGTCACAATACATAGTTTCAGGCTTTTATTTCAACATTGCGTCAGTGGTCAGCTGAAGTATCTCAGAGTGTTTTGTGCGTAAAGGACAAATGCGCCCATTGTTTCTCTCTTTGCTACTAAGAAGCCATCTGTCCCGGTTGATATATTATTGAATAGATATTTGAAAAACACCTTGAGGATTGATTATAAACAACGTTTTCCATGTTTCTGTCGATATTATGGAGCTAATTTGAAATATTTTTCGGCGTTGTCGCAATTTCCGGTCGAATTCTCAGACAAACGTGAAGAACTAACGGAGTTATTTCGGCTACAAAAATAATATTTTTGGAAAAAAGGAAGTTTTGCTATCTAACTGGGAGTCTTGTGAGTGAAAACATCCGAAGCTCATCAAAGGTAAGCAATTTAATTTGATTGCTTTTCTGATTTTCGTGACCAGGTCGCCTGCTGCTAGCTAGGCATAATGCTATGCTAGGCTATCGATAAACTTACACAAATGCTTGTCTTGCTTTGGCTGTAAAGCATATTTTGAAAATGTGAGATGACAGGGTGATTAACAAAAGGCTAAGCTGTGTTTCAATATATTTCACTTGTGATTTCATGAATAGGAATATTTTCTAATAATATTTATGTCCGTTGCGTTATGCTAATTAGTGTCAGTTGATGATTACGCTCCCAGATCCGGGATGGGTAGTTACAAGAGGTTTTTAATGTCCCTGTGGTAGTATAATCTTGATCGTAGGTTCATCTATTTTATTTCCCAATGATTGCACGTTGGCCAATAGAACGGATGGAGGTGGGGGTTTACTCACTCGCCTATGAATTCTCAGAAGGCAGCCCGACCTCTGTCCCCTTTTTCTCTGTCTTTTCTTCACGCAAATGACGGGGATTTGGGACCGTTCCAGAGAAAGCAGCCTAACCTTTGAGTCGGACTCGTTAAAGTAAAACTCGTCTTCCAGTTTGAGGGGAGTAATCGTTGTTTTGATGTCCTGAAGTTATTTTCTTTCATAAGAGATGGTAGCAGCAACATTATGTACAAAATAAGTAAAAAAATAAGTTACAAACAACGCGAAAAAAAACTAACAAAATAGCATCGTGGCTTAAGAGCATGTAAAACGTCAGCCATCACCTCCACCGCCATTCTACTTAATTGGTGGTGGTGGTGGTCGTGGGGATGGTGGTGATGATGGTGGTAGTGGTGATGGTGGTGGGGATGGTGGTGATGATGGTTTGGTGGTCGTGGTGGTGGTGGTAGTGGTGGTGGTGGTTGTGGTGGTGGGGATGGGGATGGGGGTGATGATGGTGGTAGTGGTGGTGGTGGTAGTGGTGGTGGTGGTGGTTGTGGTGGTGGGGATGGTGGTGATGATGGTGGTAGTGGTGGTGGTAGTGGTGGTGGTGGTGGAGGTAGTGGTGGTGGTGAGAATGTTGGTGATGATTGTGGTAGTTGTGGTAATGATGGAGGTGGGGATGTTGGTAATGGTGGTGGTAATGGTGATGGTGGTGGTGGTGATGATGGTGGTGGGGATGGTGGTAATGGTGGTGGTAGTGGTGGTGGTGGTGATAATGATGGTGGTGGGGATGGTGGTGGGGATGGTGGTGGTGGGGATGGTGATGATGGTGGTGGTAGGGTGGTGGTGATGATGAGGATTATGGTAGTGGTGGTGGAGATTAAGATGCTGCAATCATCATGTCCTTGATGGAGATGTTGTTGTGCATTGGGCGACGGCTCAGAGTCACTCACTACAGAGTTCCAAACTTCCTCTGGAAGCAACGTCAGCACAAGAACTGTTCGACGAGAGCTTCATGTAATGGGTTTCCTTGGTTGAGCAGCTTCTCACAATCCTAAGATCACCATGTGCAATGCCGAGCGTCGGCTGGAGTGGTGTAAAGCTTGCCGCCATTTGACGCTGGAGCAGTGGAAACACGTTCTCCAGAGTGATGAATCACGCTTCACCATCTGGCAGCTTGATGGACGAATCTGGGTTTGGTGGATGCCAGGAGAACGCTACCTGCCAGAATGCATAGTGCCAACTATAAAGTTTGGTGGAGGAGGAATAATGGTCTGGGGCTGTTTTTCATGGTTCGGGATAGGCCTCTTAGTTCCAGTGAAGATAAATGTGAACACTACAGCATACAATGACATTCTAGACGATTCTGTGCTTCCAACTTTGTGGCCTTTTCCTGGTCCAGCATGACAATGCCTCTGTGCACAAAGCGGGGTCCATACAGAAATGGTTTGTCGAGATCGGTGAGAAATAACTTGACTGGCCTGCACAGAGCCCTAACCTCAACCTCATCGAACACCTTTGGGATAAATTGGAACGCCTACTGTGAGCCAGGCCTAATCGCACAACATCAGTGCCCGATCTCACTAATGCTCTTGTGGCTGAATGGAAGCAATTCCTCACATCAATGTTCCAGCATCTAGTGGAAGCATTCCCAGAAGAATGGAGACTGTTGTAGCAGAAAAGGGGGGACCAACTCCATATTAATGCCCATGATTTTGGAATGAGATGTTCGACGAGCAGGTGTTCAAATACTTTTGGTCATGTAGTGTACATCTCTGTACATAAAACTGTCCTCTATGATCTATACATACAATACCAGTCAAAAGTTTGTACACACCTACACATTCCAGGGTTTTTCTTTATTTTACTGTTTTCTACATTGTAGAATAATGTTGAAGACATCAAAACTATGAAATAACACATATGGAATCATATAGTAACCAAGAAAGTGTTTAACAACTCAAAATATATTTTATATTTGATATATTCTTCAAAGTAGCTTGATGACTAGCCACCCTTTGCCTTGACAACTTTGCATTCTCTTGGCATTCTCTCAACCAGCTTCATGAGGTAGTCACCTGGAATATATTCCAGGTTTCAATTATTAACAGGTGTGTCTTGTTAAAAGTTAATTTACGGAATTTGTTTCCTTCTTAATGCGTTTGAGCCAATCAGTTGGGTTTTGACAAGGTAGGGGTGGTATACAGAAGATAGCCCTATTTAGTAGAAGACCAAGTCCATATTATGGCAAGAACAGCTAAAAAAGCTAAGAGAAATTACTGTAAAACTTGAAGGTCAGTCAATCCAGAAAATGTCAAGAACTTTGAAAGTTTCTTCAAGTGCAGATGCAAAAACCATCAAGCGCTATGATGAAACTAGCTCTCATGAGGACCATCACAGGAAAGGAATACCCAGAATTACCACTGCTGCAGAGGATAAGGTACTTTGAGTTAACTTCACCTCAGATTGCAGCACAAATAAATGCTTCACAGAGTTCAAGTAACAGACAGATCTCAACATCAACTGTTCAGAGGGGACTGCGTGAATCAGGCCTTTATGGTCGAATTGCTGCAAAAAACTTTGACTAAAAGACACCAAAAAGAAGAAGAGACTTGCTTGGGCCAAGAAACACGAGCAATGGACAATAGAAATCTGTCCTTTGGTCTGATAAGTTAAAATTTTAGATTTTTGGTTCCAACCACCGTGTCGTTGTGAGACGCAGAGTAAGTGAAAGGATTATCTCCGCATGTGTGGTTCCCATGGTGAAGCATGGAGGAGTAGTTGTGATGGTGTGGGGGTGCTTTTCTGGTGACACTGTGGTTTATTTAGAATTCATGGCACACTTAACCAGCATGGCTACCACGGCATTCTGAAGCGAATTGCCATCCCATTTGGTTTGTGCTTAGTGGGACTGTCATTTGTTTTTCAACAAGACAAGTACCCAAAACACACCTCCAGGCTGTGTAAGGGCTATTTGACCAAGAAGGCGAGTGATGGAGTGCTGCATCAGTTGACCTGTCACGGCTTCCGCCAAAGTTGGTCCCTCTCCTTGTTCGGGTGGCGTTTGGCGGTCGACGTCACAGGTATTCTAGCCGCCACCGATCCATTTTTCATTTTCCATTTGTTTTGTCTTCATTGTACACACCTGGTTTCCATTCCCATAATTATATGTTCTTTATTTAACCCTCTGTTTCCCCCATGGTTTTGTGCGTGTTTGTTCGTTGTAGGTTGGTCTGTATTTGTGAGCTTGATTATTTTCCTTCTTGGAATATTTGTGGTTTTGAGTAAAGTTATATGAATTACTCATCTCTGTGTCCTGCGCCTGACTCCGCCTTACCTGCTACACCTAGACGCCTTACAACCTAGCCTCCACAATCACCCGACTTAAACCCAATTGAGATGGTTTGGGATGAGTTGGACCACAGATTGAAGGAAAAGCAGTCAACAAGTGCTCAGCATATGTGGGAACTCCTTTGGAAAATGATTCCTCATTAAGCTGGTTAAGAGAATGCCAAGAGTGTGCAAATATGTCACCAAGGCAAAGGGTGGCTACTTCAAAGAACATAATACATTTGTTTAACACTTTTTGGGTTGTTACATGATTCCATATGTGTTATTTCATAGATTTGATGTCTTCCCTATTATCCTACAATTTATAAAATAGTACAAAATAAATAAAACCCCTTGAATGAGTAGGTGTCCAAACTTTTGACTGGTACTGCGCATACTCCATGTGTAACTCTGTGTTGTCTGTTCACACTGCTATGCTTTATCTTGGCCAGGTCGCAGTTGCAAATGAGAACTTGTTCTCAACTAGCCTACCTGGTTAAATAAAGGTGAAATTTAAAAAAAAAAAAATAAAAATACTGTATGTTACTTAGAGGTTAAAGTCTCGCTCCACGCTTAGTGTCTGTCATTGGGATATATCCTATACTGAGGTTCCTCTATACGAGCTATAACAACATACTTGTCCTTCTGCATATTAATGTTATTTGTGCTGTGAATATCTCCCTCCCTCCCTTACCTTCCTTCCTTCCTTCCTACCTCCCTTTCTCCCTCCCTTACCTTCCTTCCTTCATTCCTACCTCCCTTTCTCCCTCCCTCCCTTACCTTCCTTCCTTCCTTCCTACCTACCTCCCTTTCTCCCTCCCTCCCTTACCTTCCTTCCTCCCTTCCTACCTCCCTTTCTCCCTCCCTCCCTTACCTTCCTTCCTTCCTTCCTACCTCCCATTCTCCCTCCCTTACCTTCGTTCCTTCCTTCCTTCCTACCTCCCTTTCTCCCTCCCTGCCTTACCTTTCTTCCTTCCTTCCTTCCTACCTCCCTTTCTCCCTCCATCCCTTACCTTCCTTCCTTCCTACCTCCCTTTCTCCCTCCCTCCCTCCCTTTCCTTCCTTCCTTCATTCCTACCCCCTTTTCTCCCTCCCTCCCTCCCTTTCCTTCCTTCCTTCCTTCCTACCCCCCTCCCTCCCTCCCTTTCCTTCCTTCCTTCCTTCCTACCTCCCTTTCTCCCTCCCTCACCATGTGCAATGCCGAGCGTCGGCTGGAGTGGTGTAAAGCTTGCCGCCATTTGACGCTGGAGCAGTGGAAACACGTTCTCCAGAGTGATGAATCACGCTTCACCATCTGGCAGCTTGATGGACGAATCTGGGTTTGGTGGATGCCAGGAGAACGCTACCTGCCAGAATGCATAGTGCCAACTATAAAGTTTGGTGGAGGAGGAATAATGGTCTGGGGCTGTTTTTCATGGTTCGGGATAGGCCTCTTAGTTCCAGTGAAGATAAATGTGAACACTACAGCATACAATGACATTCTAGACGATTCTGTGCTTCCAACTTTGTGGCCTTTTCCTGGTCCAGCATGACAATGCCTCTGTGCACAAAGCGGGGTCCATACAGAAATGGTTTGTCGAGATCGGTGAGAAATAACTTGACTGGCCTGCACAGAGCCCTAACCTCAACCTCATCGAACACCTTTGGGATAAATTGGAACGCCTACTGTGAGCCAGGCCTAATCGCACAACATCAGTGCCCGATCTCACTAATGCTCTTGTGGCTGAATGGAAGCAATTCCTCACATCAATGTTCCAGCATCTAGTGGAAGCATTCCCAGAAGAATGGAGACTGTTGTAGCAGAAAAGGGGGGACCAACTCCATATTAATGCCCATGATTTTGGAATGAGATGTTCGACGAGCAGGTGTTCAAATACTTTTGGTCATGTAGTGTACATCTCTGTACATAAAACTGTCCTCTATGATCTATACATACAATACCAGTCAAAAGTTTGTACACACCTACACATTCCAGGGTTTTCTTTATTTTACTGTTTTCTACATTGTAGAATAATGTTGAAGACATCAAAACTATGAAATAACACATATGGAATCATATAGTAACCAAGAAAGTGTTTAACAACTCAAAATATATTTTATATTTGATATATTCTTCAAAGTAGCTTGATGACTAGCCACCCTTTGCCTTGACAACTTTGCATTCTCTTGGCATTCTCTCAACCAGCTTCATGAGGTAGTCACCTGGAATATATTCCAGGTTTCAATTATTAACAGGTGTGTCTTGTTAAAAGTTAATTTACGGAATTTGTTTCCTTCTTAATGCGTTTGAGCCAATCAGTTGGGTTTTGACAAGGTAGGGGTGGTATACAGAAGATAGCCCTATTTAGTAGAAGACCAAGTCCATATTATGGCAAGAACAGCTAAAAAAGCTAAGAGAAATTACTGTAAAACTTGAAGGTCAGTCAATCCAGAAAATGTCAAGAACTTTGAAAGTTTCTTCAAGTGCAGATGCAAAAACCATCAAGCGCTATGATGAAACTAGCTCTCATGAGGACCATCACAGGAAAGGAATACCCAGAATTACCACTGCTGCAGAGGATAAGGTACTTTGAGTTAACTTCACCTCAGATTGCAGCACAAATAAATGCTTCACAGAGTTCAAGTAACAGACAGATCTCAACATCAACTGTTCAGAGGGGACTGCGTGAATCAGGCCTTTATGGTCGAATTGCTGCAAAAAACTTTGACTAAAAGACACCAAAAAGAAGAAGAGACTTGCTTGGGCCAAGAAACACGAGCAATGGACAATAGAAATCTGTCCTTTGGTCTGATAAGTTAAAATTTTAGATTTTTGGTTCCAACCACCGTGTCGTTGTGAGACGCAGAGTAAGTGAAAGGATTATCTCCGCATGTGTGGTTCCCATGGTGAAGCATGGAGGAGTAGTTGTGATGGTGTGGGGGTGCTTTTCTGGTGACACTGTGGTTTATTTAGAATTCATGGCACACTTAACCAGCATGGCTACCACGGCATTCTGAAGCGAATTGCCATCCCATTTGGTTTGTGCTTAGTGGGACTGTCATTTGTTTTTCAACAAGACAAGTACCCAAAACACACCTCCAGGCTGTGTAAGGGCTATTTGACCAAGAAGGCGAGTGATGGAGTGCTGCATCAGTTGACCTGTCACGGCTTCCGCCAAAGTTGGTCCCTCTCCTTGTTCGGGTGGCGTTTGGCGGTCGACGTCACAGGTATTCTAGCCGCCACCGATCCATTTTTCATTTTCCATTTGTTTTGTCTTCATTGTACACACCTGGTTTCCATTCCCATAATTATATGTTCTTTATTTAACCCTCTGTTTCCCCCATGGTTTTGTGCGTGTTTGTTCGTTGTAGGTTGGTCTGTATTTGTGAGCTTGATTATTTTCCTTCTTGGAATATTTGTGGTTTTGAGTAAAGTTATATGAATTACTCATCTCTGTGTCCTGCGCCTGACTCCGCCTTACCTGCTACACCTAGACGCCTTACAACCTAGCCTCCACAATCACCCGACTTAAACCCAATTGAGATGGTTTGGGATGAGTTGGACCACAGATTGAAGGAAAAGCAGTCAACAAGTGCTCAGCATATGTGGGAACTCCTTTGGAAAATGATTCCTCATTAAGCTGGTTAAGAGAATGCCAAGAGTGTGCAAATATGTCACCAAGGCAAAGGGTGGCTACTTCAAAGAACATAATACATTTGTTTAACACTTTTTGGGTTGTTACATGATTCCATATGTGTTATTTCATAGATTTGATGTCTTCCCTATTATCCTACAATTTATAAAATAGTACAAAATAAATAAAACCCCTTGAATGAGTAGGTGTCCAAACTTTTGACTGGTACTGCGCATACTCCATGTGTAACTCTGTGTTGTCTGTTCACACTGCTATGCTTTATCTTGGCCAGGTCGCAGTTGCAAATGAGAACTTGTTCTCAACTAGCCTACCTGGTTAAATAAAGGTGAAATTTAAAAAAAAAAAAAAAAAAATACTGTATGTTACTTAGAGGTTAAAGTCTCGCTCCACGCTTAGTGTCTGTCATTGGGATATATCCTATACTGAGGTTCCTCTATACGAGCTATAACAACATACTTGTCCTTCTGCATATTAATGTTATTTGTGCTGTGAATATCTCCCTCCCTCCCTTACCTTCCTTCCTTCCTTCCTACCTCCCTTTCTCCCTCCCTTACCTTCCTTCCTTCATTCCTACCTCCCTTTCTCCCTCCCTCCCTTACCTTCCTTCCTTCCTTCCTACCTACCTCCCTTTCTCCCTCCCTCCCTTACCTTCCTTCCTCCCTTCCTACCTCCCTTTCTCCCTCCCTCCCTTACCTTCCTTCCTTCCTTCCTACCTCCCATTCTCCCTCCCTTACCTTCGTTCCTTCCTTCCTTCCTACCTCCCTTTCTCCCTCCCTGCCTTACCTTTCTTCCTTCCTTCCTTCCTACCTCCCTTTCTCCCTCCATCCCTTACCTTCCTTCCTTCCTACCTCCCTTTCTCCCTCCCTCCCTCCCTTTCCTTCCTTCCTTCATTCCTACCCCCTTTTCTCCCTCCCTCCCTCCCTTTCCTTCCTTCCTTCCTTCCTACCCCCCTCCCTCCCTCCCTTTCCTTCCTTCCTTCCTTCCTACCTCCCTTTCTCCCTCCCTCACCATGTGCAATGCCGAGCGTCGGCTGGAGTGGTGTAAAGCTTGCCGCCATTTGACGCTGGAGCAGTGGAAACACGTTCTCCAGAGTGATGAATCACGCTTCACCATCTGGCAGCTTGATGGACGAATCTGGGTTTGGTGGATGCCAGGAGAACGCTACCTGCCAGAATGCATAGTGCCAACTATAAAGTTTGGTGGAGGAGGAATAATGGTCTGGGGCTGTTTTTCATGGTTCGGGATAGGCCTCTTAGTTCCAGTGAAGATAAATGTGAACACTACAGCATACAATGACATTCTAGACGATTCTGTGCTTCCAACTTTGTGGCCTTTTCCTGGTCCAGCATGACAATGCCTCTGTGCACAAAGCGGGGTCCATACAGAAATGGTTTGTCGAGATCGGTGAGAAATAACTTGACTGGCCTGCACAGAGCCCTAACCTCAACCTCATCGAACACCTTTGGGATAAATTGGAACGCCTACTGTGAGCCAGGCCTAATCGCACAACATCAGTGCCCGATCTCACTAATGCTCTTGTGGCTGAATGGAAGCAATTCCTCACATCAATGTTCCAGCATCTAGTGGAAGCATTCCCAGAAGAATGGAGACTGTTGTAGCAGAAAAGGGGGGACCAACTCCATATTAATGCCCATGATTTTGGAATGAGATGTTCGACGAGCAGGTGTTCAAATACTTTTGGTCATGTAGTGTACATCTCTGTACATAAAACTGTCCTCTATGATCTATACATACAATACCAGTCAAAAGTTTGTACACACCTACACATTCCAGGGTTTTTCTTTATTTTACTGTTTTCTACATTGTAGAATAATGTTGAAGACATCAAAACTATGAAATAACACATATGGAATCATATAGTAACCAAGAAAGTGTTTAACAACTCAAAATATATTTTATATTTGATATATTCTTCAAAGTAGCTTGATGACTAGCCACCCTTTGCCTTGACAACTTTGCATTCTCTTGGCATTCTCTCAACCAGCTTCATGAGGTAGTCACCTGGAATATATTCCAGGTTTCAATTATTAACAGGTGTGTCTTGTTAAAAGTTAATTTACGGAATTTGTTTCCTTCTTAATGCGTTTGAGCCAATCAGTTGGGTTTTGACAAGGTAGGGGTGGTATACAGAAGATAGCCCTATTTAGTAGAAGACCAAGTCCATATTATGGCAAGAACAGCTAAAAAAGCTAAGAGAAATTACTGTAAAACTTGAAGGTCAGTCAATCCAGAAAATGTCAAGAACTTTGAAAGTTTCTTCAAGTGCAGATGCAAAAACCATCAAGCGCTATGATGAAACTAGCTCTCATGAGGACCATCACAGGAAAGGAATACCCAGAATTACCACTGCTGCAGAGGATAAGGTACTTTGAGTTAACTTCACCTCAGATTGCAGCACAAATAAATGCTTCACAGAGTTCAAGTAACAGACAGATCTCAACATCAACTGTTCAGAGGGGACTGCGTGAATCAGGCCTTTATGGTCGAATTGCTGCAAAAAACTTTGACTAAAAGACACCAAAAAGAAGAAGAGACTTGCTTGGGCCAAGAAACACGAGCAATGGACAATAGAAATCTGTCCTTTGGTCTGATAAGTTAAAATTTTAGATTTTTGGTTCCAACCACCGTGTCGTTGTGAGACGCAGAGTAAGTGAAAGGATTATCTCCGCATGTGTGGTTCCCATGGTGAAGCATGGAGGAGTAGTTGTGATGGTGTGGGGGTGCTTTTCTGGTGACACTGTGGTTTATTTAGAATTCATGGCACACTTAACCAGCATGGCTACCACGGCATTCTGAAGCGAATTGCCATCCCATTTGGTTTGTGCTTAGTGGGACTGTCATTTGTTTTTCAACAAGACAAGTACCCAAAACACACCTCCAGGCTGTGTAAGGGCTATTTGACCAAGAAGGCGAGTGATGGAGTGCTGCATCAGTTGACCTGTCACGGCTTCCGCCAAAGTTGGTCCCTCTCCTTGTTCGGGTGGCGTTTGGCGGTCGACGTCACAGGTATTCTAGCCGCCACCGATCCATTTTTCATTTTCCATTTGTTTTGTCTTCATTGTACACACCTGGTTTCCATTCCCATAATTATATGTTCTTTATTTAACCCTCTGTTTCCCCCATGGTTTTGTGCGTGTTTGTTCGTTGTAGGTTGGTCTGTATTTGTGAGCTTGATTATTTTCCTTCTTGGAATATTTGTGGTTTTGAGTAAAGTTATATGAATTACTCATCTCTGTGTCCTGCGCCTGACTCCGCCTTACCTGCTACACCTAGACGCCTTACAACCTAGCCTCCACAATCACCCGACTTAAACCCAATTGAGATGGTTTGGGATGAGTTGGACCACAGATTGAAGGAAAAGCAGTCAACAAGTGCTCAGCATATGTGGGAACTCCTTTGGAAAATGATTCCTCATTAAGCTGGTTAAGAGAATGCCAAGAGTGTGCAAATATGTCACCAAGGCAAAGGGTGGCTACTTCAAAGAACATAATACATTTGTTTAACACTTTTTGGGTTGTTACATGATTCCATATGTGTTATTTCATAGATTTGATGTCTTCCCTATTATCCTACAATTTATAAAATAGTACAAAATAAATAAAACCCCTTGAATGAGTAGGTGTCCAAACTTTTGACTGGTACTGCGCATACTCCATGTGTAACTCTGTGTTGTCTGTTCACACTGCTATGCTTTATCTTGGCCAGGTCGCAGTTGCAAATGAGAACTTGTTCTCAACTAGCCTACCTGGTTAAATAAAGGTGAAATTTAAAAAAAAAAAAAAAAAAATACTGTATGTTACTTAGAGGTTAAAGTCTCGCTCCACGCTTAGTGTCTGTCATTGGGATATATCCTATACTGAGGTTCCTCTATACGAGCTATAACAACATACTTGTCCTTCTGCATATTAATGTTATTTGTGCTGTGAATATCTCCCTCCCTCCCTTACCTTCCTTCCTTCCTTCCTACCTCCCTTTCTCCCTCCCTTACCTTCCTTCCTTCATTCCTACCTCCCTTTCTCCCTCCCTCCCTTACCTTCCTTCCTTCCTTCCTACCTACCTCCCTTTCTCCCTCCCTCCCTTACCTTCCTTCCTCCCTTCCTACCTCCCTTTCTCCCTCCCTCCCTTACCTTCCTTCCTTCCTTCCTACCTCCCATTCTCCCTCCCTTACCTTCGTTCCTTCCTTCCTTCCTACCTCCCTTTCTCCCTCCCTGCCTTACCTTTCTTCCTTCCTTCCTTCCTACCTCCCTTTCTCCCTCCATCCCTTACCTTCCTTCCTTCCTACCTCCCTTTCTCCCTCCCTCCCTCCCTTTCCTTCCTTCCTTCATTCCTACCCCCTTTTCTCCCTCCCTCCCTCCCTTTCCTTCCTTCCTTCCTTCCTACCCCCCTCCCTCCCTCCCTTTCCTTCCTTCCTTCCTTCCTACCTCCCTTTCTCCCTCCCTCACCATGTGCAATGCCGAGCGTCGGCTGGAGTGGTGTAAAGCTTGCCGCCATTTGACGCTGGAGCAGTGGAAACACGTTCTCCAGAGTGATGAATCACGCTTCACCATCTGGCAGCTTGATGGACGAATCTGGGTTTGGTGGATGCCAGGAGAACGCTACCTGCCAGAATGCATAGTGCCAACTATAAAGTTTGGTGGAGGAGGAATAATGGTCTGGGGCTGTTTTTCATGGTTCGGGATAGGCCTCTTAGTTCCAGTGAAGATAAATGTGAACACTACAGCATACAATGACATTCTAGACGATTCTGTGCTTCCAACTTTGTGGCCTTTTCCTGGTCCAGCATGACAATGCCTCTGTGCACAAAGCGGGGTCCATACAGAAATGGTTTGTCGAGATCGGTGAGAAATAACTTGACTGGCCTGCACAGAGCCCTAACCTCAACCTCATCGAACACCTTTGGGATAAATTGGAACGCCTACTGTGAGCCAGGCCTAATCGCACAACATCAGTGCCCGATCTCACTAATGCTCTTGTGGCTGAATGGAAGCAATTCCTCACATCAATGTTCCAGCATCTAGTGGAAGCATTCCCAGAAGAATGGAGACTGTTGTAGCAGAAAAGGGGGGACCAACTCCATATTAATGCCCATGATTTTGGAATGAGATGTTCGACGAGCAGGTGTTCAAATACTTTTGGTCATGTAGTGTACATCTCTGTACATAAAACTGTCCTCTATGATCTATACATACAATACCAGTCAAAAGTTTGTACACACCTACACATTCCAGGGTTTTTCTTTATTTTACTGTTTTCTACATTGTAGAATAATGTTGAAGACATCAAAACTATGAAATAACACATATGGAATCATATAGTAACCAAGAAAGTGTTTAACAACTCAAAATATATTTTATATTTGATATATTCTTCAAAGTAGCTTGATGACTAGCCACCCTTTGCCTTGACAACTTTGCATTCTCTTGGCATTCTCTCAACCAGCTTCATGAGGTAGTCACCTGGAATATATTCCA
Source organism: Oncorhynchus mykiss (assembly GCF_057628025.1). NCBI lineage: Eukaryota > Metazoa > Chordata > Actinopteri > Salmoniformes > Salmonidae > Oncorhynchus > Oncorhynchus mykiss. The sequence continues at coordinate 29,048,969 of NC_143035.1, read as the reverse complement.
GGTTTCAATTATTAACAGGTGTGTCTTGTTAAAAGTTAATTTACGGAATTTGTTTCCTTCTTAATGCGTTTGAGCCAATCAGTTGGGTTTTGACAAGGTAGGGGTGGTATACAGAAGATAGCCCTATTTAGTAGAAGACCAAGTCCATATTATGGCAAGAACAGCTAAAAAAGCTAAGAGAAATTACTGTAAAACTTGAAGGTCAGTCAATCCAGAAAATGTCAAGAACTTTGAAAGTTTCTTCAAGTGCAGATGCAAAAACCATCAAGCGCTATGATGAAACTAGCTCTCATGAGGACCATCACAGGAAAGGAATACCCAGAATTACCACTGCTGCAGAGGATAAGGTACTTTGAGTTAACTTCACCTCAGATTGCAGCACAAATAAATGCTTCACAGAGTTCAAGTAACAGACAGATCTCAACATCAACTGTTCAGAGGGGACTGCGTGAATCAGGCCTTTATGGTCGAATTGCTGCAAAAAACTTTGACTAAAAGACACCAAAAAGAAGAAGAGACTTGCTTGGGCCAAGAAACACGAGCAATGGACAATAGAAATCTGTCCTTTGGTCTGATAAGTTAAAATTTTAGATTTTTGGTTCCAACCACCGTGTCGTTGTGAGACGCAGAGTAAGTGAAAGGATTATCTCCGCATGTGTGGTTCCCATGGTGAAGCATGGAGGAGTAGTTGTGATGGTGTGGGGGTGCTTTTCTGGTGACACTGTGGTTTATTTAGAATTCATGGCACACTTAACCAGCATGGCTACCACGGCATTCTGAAGCGAATTGCCATCCCATTTGGTTTGTGCTTAGTGGGACTGTCATTTGTTTTTCAACAAGACAAGTACCCAAAACACACCTCCAGGCTGTGTAAGGGCTATTTGACCAAGAAGGCGAGTGATGGAGTGCTGCATCAGTTGACCTGTCACGGCTTCCGCCAAAGTTGGTCCCTCTCCTTGTTCGGGTGGCGTTTGGCGGTCGACGTCACAGGTATTCTAGCCGCCACCGATCCATTTTTCATTTTCCATTTGTTTTGTCTTCATTGTACACACCTGGTTTCCATTCCCATAATTATATGTTCTTTATTTAACCCTCTGTTTCCCCCATGGTTTTGTGCGTGTTTGTTCGTTGTAGGTTGGTCTGTATTTGTGAGCTTGATTATTTTCCTTCTTGGAATATTTGTGGTTTTGAGTAAAGTTATATGAATTACTCATCTCTGTGTCCTGCGCCTGACTCCGCCTTACCTGCTACACCTAGACGCCTTACAACCTAGCCTCCACAATCACCCGACTTAAACCCAATTGAGATGGTTTGGGATGAGTTGGACCACAGATTGAAGGAAAAGCAGTCAACAAGTGCTCAGCATATGTGGGAACTCCTTTGGAAAATGATTCCTCATTAAGCTGGTTAAGAGAATGCCAAGAGTGTGCAAATATGTCACCAAGGCAAAGGGTGGCTACTTCAAAGAACATAATACATTTGTTTAACACTTTTTGGGTTGTTACATGATTCCATATGTGTTATTTCATAGATTTGATGTCTTCCCTATTATCCTACAATTTATAAAATAGTACAAAATAAATAAAACCCCTTGAATGAGTAGGTGTCCAAACTTTTGACTGGTACTGCGCATACTCCATGTGTAACTCTGTGTTGTCTGTTCACACTGCTATGCTTTATCTTGGCCAGGTCGCAGTTGCAAATGAGAACTTGTTCTCAACTAGCCTACCTGGTTAAATAAAGGTGAAATTTAAAAAAAAAAAAAAAAAAATACTGTATGTTACTTAGAGGTTAAAGTCTCGCTCCACGCTTAGTGTCTGTCATTGGGATATATCCTATACTGAGGTTCCTCTATACGAGCTATAACAACATACTTGTCCTTCTGCATATTAATGTTATTTGTGCTGTGAATATCTCCCTCCCTCCCTTACCTTCCTTCCTTCCTTCCTACCTCCCTTTCTCCCTCCCTTACCTTCCTTCCTTCATTCCTACCTCCCTTTCTCCCTCCCTCCCTTACCTTCCTTCCTTCCTTCCTACCTACCTCCCTTTCTCCCTCCCTCCCTTACCTTCCTTCCTCCCTTCCTACCTCCCTTTCTCCCTCCCTCCCTTACCTTCCTTCCTTCCTTCCTACCTCCCATTCTCCCTCCCTTACCTTCGTTCCTTCCTTCCTTCCTACCTCCCTTTCTCCCTCCCTGCCTTACCTTTCTTCCTTCCTTCCTTCCTACCTCCCTTTCTCCCTCCATCCCTTACCTTCCTTCCTTCCTACCTCCCTTTCTCCCTCCCTCCCTCCCTTTCCTTCCTTCCTTCATTCCTACCCCCTTTTCTCCCTCCCTCCCTCCCTTTCCTTCCTTCCTTCCTTCCTACCCCCCTCCCTCCCTCCCTTTCCTTCCTTCCTTCCTTCCTACCTCCCTTTCTCCCTCCCTCACCATGTGCAATGCCGAGCGTCGGCTGGAGTGGTGTAAAGCTTGCCGCCATTTGACGCTGGAGCAGTGGAAACACGTTCTCCAGAGTGATGAATCACGCTTCACCATCTGGCAGCTTGATGGACGAATCTGGGTTTGGTGGATGCCAGGAGAACGCTACCTGCCAGAATGCATAGTGCCAACTATAAAGTTTGGTGGAGGAGGAATAATGGTCTGGGGCTGTTTTTCATGGTTCGGGATAGGCCTCTTAGTTCCAGTGAAGATAAATGTGAACACTACAGCATACAATGACATTCTAGACGATTCTGTGCTTCCAACTTTGTGGCCTTTTCCTGGTCCAGCATGACAATGCCTCTGTGCACAAAGCGGGGTCCATACAGAAATGGTTTGTCGAGATCGGTGAGAAATAACTTGACTGGCCTGCACAGAGCCCTAACCTCAACCTCATCGAACACCTTTGGGATAAATTGGAACGCCTACTGTGAGCCAGGCCTAATCGCACAACATCAGTGCCCGATCTCACTAATGCTCTTGTGGCTGAATGGAAGCAATTCCTCACATCAATGTTCCAGCATCTAGTGGAAGCATTCCCAGAAGAATGGAGACTGTTGTAGCAGAAAAGGGGGGACCAACTCCATATTAATGCCCATGATTTTGGAATGAGATGTTCGACGAGCAGGTGTTCAAATACTTTTGGTCATGTAGTGTACATCTCTGTACATAAAACTGTCCTCTATGATCTATACATACAATACCAGTCAAAAGTTTGTACACACCTACACATTCCAGGGTTTTTCTTTATTTTACTGTTTTCTACATTGTAGAATAATGTTGAAGACATCAAAACTATGAAATAACACATATGGAATCATATAGTAACCAAGAAAGTGTTTAACAACTCAAAATATATTTTATATTTGATATATTCTTCAAAGTAGCTTGATGACTAGCCACCCTTTGCCTTGACAACTTTGCATTCTCTTGGCATTCTCTCAACCAGCTTCATGAGGTAGTCACCTGGAATATATTCCAGGTTTCAATTATTAACAGGTGTGTCTTGTTAAAAGTTAATTTACGGAATTTGTTTCCTTCTTAATGCGTTTGAGCCAATCAGTTGGGTTTTGACAAGGTAGGGGTGGTATACAGAAGATAGCCCTATTTAGTAGAAGACCAAGTCCATATTATGGCAAGAACAGCTAAAAAAGCTAAGAGAAATTACTGTAAAACTTGAAGGTCAGTCAATCCAGAAAATGTCAAGAACTTTGAAAGTTTCTTCAAGTGCAGATGCAAAAACCATCAAGCGCTATGATGAAACTAGCTCTCATGAGGACCATCACAGGAAAGGAATACCCAGAATTACCACTGCTGCAGAGGATAAGGTACTTTGAGTTAACTTCACCTCAGATTGCAGCACAAATAAATGCTTCACAGAGTTCAAGTAACAGACAGATCTCAACATCAACTGTTCAGAGGGGACTGCGTGAATCAGGCCTTTATGGTCGAATTGCTGCAAAAAACTTTGACTAAAAGACACCAAAAAGAAGAAGAGACTTGCTTGGGCCAAGAAACACGAGCAATGGACAATAGAAATCTGTCCTTTGGTCTGATAAGTTAAAATTTTAGATTTTTGGTTCCAACCACCGTGTCGTTGTGAGACGCAGAGTAAGTGAAAGGATTATCTCCGCATGTGTGGTTCCCATGGTGAAGCATGGAGGAGTAGTTGTGATGGTGTGGGGGTGCTTTTCTGGTGACACTGTGGTTTATTTAGAATTCATGGCACACTTAACCAGCATGGCTACCACGGCATTCTGAAGCGAATTGCCATCCCATTTGGTTTGTGCTTAGTGGGACTGTCATTTGTTTTTCAACAAGACAAGTACCCAAAACACACCTCCAGGCTGTGTAAGGGCTATTTGACCAAGAAGGCGAGTGATGGAGTGCTGCATCAGTTGACCTGTCACGGCTTCCGCCAAAGTTGGTCCCTCTCCTTGTTCGGGTGGCGTTTGGCGGTCGACGTCACAGGTATTCTAGCCGCCACCGATCCATTTTTCATTTTCCATTTGTTTTGTCTTCATTGTACACACCTGGTTTCCATTCCCATAATTATATGTTCTTTATTTAACCCTCTGTTTCCCCCATGGTTTTGTGCGTGTTTGTTCGTTGTAGGTTGGTCTGTATTTGTGAGCTTGATTATTTTCCTTCTTGGAATATTTGTGGTTTTGAGTAAAGTTATATGAATTACTCATCTCTGTGTCCTGCGCCTGACTCCGCCTTACCTGCTACACCTAGACGCCTTACAACCTAGCCTCCACAATCACCCGACTTAAACCCAATTGAGATGGTTTGGGATGAGTTGGACCACAGATTGAAGGAAAAGCAGTCAACAAGTGCTCAGCATATGTGGGAACTCCTTTGGAAAATGATTCCTCATTAAGCTGGTTAAGAGAATGCCAAGAGTGTGCAAATATGTCACCAAGGCAAAGGGTGGCTACTTCAAAGAACATAATACATTTGTTTAACACTTTTTGGGTTGTTACATGATTCCATATGTGTTATTTCATAGATTTGATGTCTTCCCTATTATCCTACAATTTATAAAATAGTACAAAATAAATAAAACCCCTTGAATGAGTAGGTGTCCAAACTTTTGACTGGTACTGCGCATACTCCATGTGTAACTCTGTGTTGTCTGTTCACACTGCTATGCTTTATCTTGGCCAGGTCGCAGTTGCAAATGAGAACTTGTTCTCAACTAGCCTACCTGGTTAAATAAAGGTGAAATTTAAAAAAAAAAAAAAAAAAATACTGTATGTTACTTAGAGGTTAAAGTCTCGCTCCACGCTTAGTGTCTGTCATTGGGATATATCCTATACTGAGGTTCCTCTATACGAGCTATAACAACATACTTGTCCTTCTGCATATTAATGTTATTTGTGCTGTGAATATCTCCCTCCCTCCCTTACCTTCCTTCCTTCCTTCCTACCTCCCTTTCTCCCTCCCTTACCTTCCTTCCTTCATTCCTACCTCCCTTTCTCCCTCCCTCCCTTACCTTCCTTCCTTCCTTCCTACCTACCTCCCTTTCTCCCTCCCTCCCTTACCTTCCTTCCTCCCTTCCTACCTCCCTTTCTCCCTCCCTCCCTTACCTTCCTTCCTTCCTTCCTACCTCCCATTCTCCCTCCCTTACCTTCGTTCCTTCCTTCCTTCCTACCTCCCTTTCTCCCTCCCTGCCTTACCTTTCTTCCTTCCTTCCTTCCTACCTCCCTTTCTCCCTCCATCCCTTACCTTCCTTCCTTCCTACCTCCCTTTCTCCCTCCCTCCCTCCCTTTCCTTCCTTCCTTCATTCCTACCCCCTTTTCTCCCTCCCTCCCTCCCTTTCCTTCCTTCCTTCCTTCCTACCCCCCTCCCTCCCTCCCTTTCCTTCCTTCCTTCCTTCCTACCTCCCTTTCTCCCTCCCTCACCATGTGCAATGCCGAGCGTCGGCTGGAGTGGTGTAAAGCTTGCCGCCATTTGACGCTGGAGCAGTGGAAACACGTTCTCCAGAGTGATGAATCACGCTTCACCATCTGGCAGCTTGATGGACGAATCTGGGTTTGGTGGATGCCAGGAGAACGCTACCTGCCAGAATGCATAGTGCCAACTATAAAGTCTGGTGGAGGAGGAATAATGGTCTGGGGCTGTTTTTCATGGTTCGGGATAGGCCTCTTAGTTCCAGTGAAGATAAATGTGAACACTACAGCATACAATGACATTCTAGACGATTCTGTGCTTCCAACTTTGTGGCCTTTTCCTGGTCCAGCATGACAATGCCTCTGTGCACAAAGCGGGGTCCATACAGAAATGGTTTGTCGAGATCGGTGAGAAATAACTTGACTGGCCTGCACAGAGCCCTAACCTCAACCTCATCGAACACCTTTGGGATAAATTGGAACGCCTACTGTGAGCCAGGCCTAATCGCACAACATCAGTGCCCGATCTCACTAATGCTCTTGTGGCTGAATGGAAGCAATTCCTCACATCAATGTTCCAGCATCTAGTGGAAGCATTCCCAGAAGAATGGAGACTGTTGTAGCAGAAAAGGGGGGACCAACTCCATATTAATGCCCATGATTTTGGAATGAGATGTTCGACGAGCAGGTGTTCAAATACTTTTGGTCATGTAGTGTACATCTCTGTACATAAAACTGTCCTCTATGATCTATACATACAATACCAGTCAAAAGTTTGTACACACCTACACATTCCAGGGTTTTTCTTTATTTTACTGTTTTCTACATTGTAGAATAATGTTGAAGACATCAAAACTATGAAATAACACATATGGAATCATATAGTAACCAAGAAAGTGTTTAACAACTCAAAATATATTTTATATTTGATATATTCTTCAAAGTAGCTTGATGACTAGCCACCCTTTGCCTTGACAACTTTGCATTCTCTTGGCATTCTCTCAACCAGCTTCATGAGGTAGTCACCTGGAATATATTCCAGGTTTCAATTATTAACAGGTGTGTCTTGTTAAAAGTTAATTTACGGAATTTGTTTCCTTCTTAATGCGTTTGAGCCAATCAGTTGGGTTTTGACAAGGTAGGGGTGGTATACAGAAGATAGCCCTATTTAGTAGAAGACCAAGTCCATATTATGGCAAGAACAGCTAAAAAAGCTAAGAGAAATTACTGTAAAACTTGAAGGTCAGTCAATCCAGAAAATGTCAAGAACTTTGAAAGTTTCTTCAAGTGCAGATGCAAAAACCATCAAGCGCTATGATGAAACTAGCTCTCATGAGGACCATCACAGGAAAGGAATACCCAGAATTACCACTGCTGCAGAGGATAAGGTACTTTGAGTTAACTTCACCTCAGATTGCAGCACAAATAAATGCTTCACAGAGTTCAAGTAACAGACAGATCTCAACATCAACTGTTCAGAGGGGACTGCGTGAATCAGGCCTTTATGGTCGAATTGCTGCAAAAAACTTTGACTAAAAGACACCAAAAAGAAGAAGAGACTTGCTTGGGCCAAGAAACACGAGCAATGGACAATAGAAATCTGTCCTTTGGTCTGATAAGTTAAAATTTTAGATTTTTGGTTCCAACCACCGTGTCGTTGTGAGACGCAGAGTAAGTGAAAGGATTATCTCCGCATGTGTGGTTCCCATGGTGAAGCATGGAGGAGTAGTTGTGATGGTGTGGGGGTGCTTTTCTGGTGACACTGTGGTTTATTTAGAATTCATGGCACACTTAACCAGCATGGCTACCACGGCATTCTGAAGCGAATTGCCATCCCATTTGGTTTGTGCTTAGTGGGACTGTCATTTGTTTTTCAACAAGACAAGTACCCAAAACACACCTCCAGGCTGTGTAAGGGCTATTTGACCAAGAAGGCGAGTGATGGAGTGCTGCATCAGTTGACCTGTCACGGCTTCCGCCAAAGTTGGTCCCTCTCCTTGTTCGGGTGGCGTTTGGCGGTCGACGTCACAGGTATTCTAGCCGCCACCGATCCATTTTTCATTTTCCATTTGTTTTGTCTTCATTGTACACACCTGGTTTCCATTCCCATAATTATATGTTCTTTATTTAACCCTCTGTTTCCCCCATGGTTTTGTGCGTGTTTGTTCGTTGTAGGTTGGTCTGTATTTGTGAGCTTGATTATTTTCCTTCTTGGAATATTTGTGGTTTTGAGTAAAGTTATATGAATTACTCATCTCTGTGTCCTGCGCCTGACTCCGCCTTACCTGCTACACCTAGACGCCTTACAACCTAGCCTCCACAATCACCCGACTTAAACCCAATTGAGATGGTTTGGGATGAGTTGGACCACAGATTGAAGGAAAAGCAGTCAACAAGTGCTCAGCATATGTGGGAACTCCTTTGGAAAATGATTCCTCATTAAGCTGGTTAAGAGAATGCCAAGAGTGTGCAAATATGTCACCAAGGCAAAGGGTGGCTACTTCAAAGAACATAATACATTTGTTTAACACTTTTTGGGTTGTTACATGATTCCATATGTGTTATTTCATAGATTTGATGTCTTCCCTATTATCCTACAATTTATAAAATAGTACAAAATAAATAAAACCCCTTGAATGAGTAGGTGTCCAAACTTTTGACTGGTACTGCGCATACTCCATGTGTAACTCTGTGTTGTCTGTTCACACTGCTATGCTTTATCTTGGCCAGGTCGCAGTTGCAAATGAGAACTTGTTCTCAACTAGCCTACCTGGTTAAATAAAGGTGAAATTAAAAAAAAAAAAAAAAAAATACTGTATGTTACTTAGAGGTTAAAGTCTCGCTCCACGCTTAGTGTCTGTCATTGGGATATATCCTATACTGAGGTTCCTCTATACGAGCTATAACAACATACTTGTCCTTCTGCATATTAATGTTATTTGTGCTGTGAATATCTCCCTCCCTCCCTTACCTTCCTTCCTTCCTTCCTACCTCCCTTTCTCCCTCCCTTACCTTCCTTCCTTCATTCCTACCTCCCTTTCTCCCTCCCTCCCTTACCTTCCTTCCTTCCTTCCTACCTACCTCCCTTTCTCCCTCCCTCCCTTACCTTCCTTCCTCCCTTCCTACCTCCCTTTCTCCCTCCCTCCCTTACCTTCCTTCCTTCCTTCCTACCTCCCATTCTCCCTCCCTTACCTTCGTTCCTTCCTTCCTTCCTACCTCCCTTTCTCCCTCCCTGCCTTACCTTTCTTCCTTCCTTCCTTCCTACCTCCCTTTCTCCCTCCATCCCTTACCTTCCTTCCTTCCTACCTCCCTTTCTCCCTCCCTCCCTCCCTTTCCTTCCTTCCTTCATTCCTACCCCCTTTTCTCCCTCCCTCCCTCCCTTTCCTTCCTTCCTTCCTTCCTACCCCCCTCCCTCCCTCCCTTTCCTTCCTTCCTTCCTTCCTACCTCCCTTTCTCCCTCCCTCCCTCCCTTTCCTTCCTTCCTTCCTTCCTACCCCCCTCCCTCCCTCCCTTTCCTTCCTTCCTTCCTTCCTACCTCCCTTTCTCCCTCCCTCCCTCCCTTTCCTTCCTTCCTTCCTTCCTATCACCCTCCCTCCCTCCCTTTCCTTCCTTCCTTCCTTCCTTCCTACCCCCCTTTCTCCCTCCCTTACCTTCCTTCCTTCCTTCCTACCCCCCTTTCTCCCTCCCATACCCTGTTGTCACAGCGCCAGTCCCCTGTTTGGCCGAGGTGGTGCATTTCCATCTCATTCATCAGTTAAAGACAGATAATCAGAAAGTCATTAGGGTAGCTTGACACCAGCGCTTGGCCCGGGAAGACAGAGTAATTGAGCACCGCAGAAGGGAAGAAAGCAGACACAGCCAAGACCAAGCTATAATGAAGGAGAGGAGAGGAGGAAGGGAAAGGGAGAGAGAGAAAGGGGGGTGGAGAGAGGGGGGATAGGGAGGAAAGAGAGGAAGGAGTGGGGTAGAGAGAGGGGGAGAAATGGTGGAAGAGAGGGAGAGGGAAATATTAAAGGTGTTAGACTGAGGGAATGAGGGAAAACTAGAAAGATAGACACAGTGAGACAGGTGGATTGGAAGAGAGACGAGAGAGTCAGACAGAGAGGAAGAGACAGAATGATAGACAGGTAAATACAGACAGACAGAGAGAGGAGGAGACAGAATGATAGACAGGTAATTACAGACAGAGAGAGAGAGGAGGAGACAGAATGATAGACAGGTAATTACAGACAGACAGAGAGAGGAAGAGACAGAATGATAGACAGGTAAATACAGACAGACAGAGAGAGGAAGAGACAGAATGATCGACAGGTAAATACAGACAGACAGAGAGAGGAGGAGACAGAATGATAGACAGGTAAATACAGACAGACAGAGAGAGGAAGAGACAGAATGATAGACAGGTGATTACAGACAGACAGAGAGAGGAAGAGACAGAATGATAGACAGGTAATTGCAGACAGAGAGAGGAGGAGACAGAATGATAGACAGCTAAATACAGACAGAGATAGGAAGAGACAGAATGATAGACAGGTAATTACAGACAGAGAGAGGAAGAGACAGAATGATAGACAGGTAATTACAGACAGAGAGAGGAGGAGACAGAATGATAGACAGGTAAATACAGACAGACAGAGAGAGGAAGAGACAGAATGATAGACAGGTAAATACAGACAGAGATAGGAAGAGACAGAATGATAGACAGGTAATTACAGACAGAGAGAGGAGGAGACAGAATGATAGACAGGTAAATAGAGACAGACAGAGAGAGGAAGAGACAGAATTATAGCCAGGTAATTACCGACAGAGAGAGGAAGAGACAGAATGATAGACAGGTAATTACAGACAGAGAGAGAGAGGAAGAGACAGAATGATAGACAGGTAAAGACAGACAGACAGAGAGAGGAAGAGACAGAATGATAGACAGGTAAATACAGACAGACAGAGAGAGGAAGAGACAGAATGATAGACAGGTAAATACAGATAGACAGAGAGAGGAAGAGACAGAATGATAGACAGGTAAATAGAGACAGACAGAGAGAGGAAGAGACAGAATTATAGCCAGGTAATTACCGACAGAGAGAGGAAGAGACAGAATGATAGACAGGTAATTACAGACAGAGAGAGAGAGGAAGAGACAGAATGATAGACAGGTAAAGACAGACAGACAGAGAGAGGAAGAGACAGAATGATAGACAGGTAAATACAGACAGACAGAGAGAGGAAGAGACAGAATGATAGACAGGTAAATACAGACAGACAGAGAGAGGAAGAGACAGAATTATAGACAGGTAAATACAGACAGACAGAGAGAGGAAGAGACAGAATGATAGACAGGTAAATGCAGACAGAGAGAGGAGACAGAATGATAGACAGGTAAATACAGACAGACAGAGAGAGGAAGAGACAGAATGATAGACAGGTAAATACAGACAGACAGAGAGAGGAAGAGACAGAATTATAGACAGGTAATTACCGACAGAGAGAGGAAGAGACAGAATGATAGACAGGTAATTACAGACAGAGAGAGGAGGAGACAGAATGATAGACAGGTAAATACAGACAGACAGAGAGAGGAAGAGACAGAATGATAGACAGCTAAATACAGACAGAGATAGGAAGAGACAGAATGATAGACAGGTAATTACAGACAGAGAGAGGAAGAGACAGAATGATAGACAGGTAAATACAGACAGACAGAGAGAGGAAGAGACAGAATGATAGACAGGTAAATACAGACAGACAGAGAGAGGAAGAGACAGAATGATAGACAGGTAAATACAGACAGAGATAGGAAGAGACAGAATGATAGACAGGTAATTACAGACAGAGAGAGGAGGAGACAGAATGATAGACAGGTAAATACAGACAGACAGAGAGAGGAAGAGACAGAATGATGGACAGGTAATTACAGACAGACAGAGAGAGGAGGAGACAGAATGATACACAGGTAAATACAGACAGACAGAGAGAGGAAGAGACAGAATGATAGACAGGTAAATGCAGACAGAGAGAGGAAGAGAGAATGATAGACAGGTAATTACAGACAGACAGAGAGAGGAGGAGACAGAATGATAGACAGGTAATTACAGACAGAGAGAGGAGGAGACAAAATGATAGACAGGTAATTACAGACAGACAGAGAGAGGAAGAGACAGAATGATAGACAGGTAAATGCAGACGGAGAGAGAGAGGAAGAGACAGAATGATAGACAGGTAAATGCAGACAGAGAGAGGAAGAGAGAATGATAGACAGGTAATTACAGACAGACAGAGAGAGGAGGAAGACAGAATGATAGACAGGTAATTACAGACAGAGAGAGGAGGAGACAAAATGATAGACAGGTAATTACAGACAGACAGAGAGGAAGAGACAGAATGATAGACAGGTAAATGCAGACAGAGAGAGGAAGAGAGAATGATAGACAGGTAATTACAGACAGACAGAGAGAGGAGGAGACAGAATGATAGACAGGTAATTACAGAAAGAGAGAGGAGGAGACAGAATGATAGACAAGTAAATACAGACAGACAGAGAGAGGAAGAGACAGAATGATAGACAGGTAAATGCAGACAGAGAGAGGAAGAGAGAATGATAGACAGGTAATTACAGACAGAAAGAAAGAGGAGGAGACAGAATGATAGACAGGTAATTACAGACAGAGAGAGGAGGAGACAAAATGATAGACAGGAAATTACAGACAGACAGAGAGAGGAAGAGACAGAATGATAGACAGGTAAATGCAGACAGAGAGCGGAAGAGAGAATGATAGACAGGTAATTACAGACAGACAGAGAGAGGAGGAAACAGAATGATAGACAGGTAATTACAGACAGAGAGAGGAGGAGACAGAATGATAGACAGGTAATTACAGACAGAGAGAGGAGGAGACAGAATGATAGACAGGTAAATACAGACAGACAGAGAGAGGAAGAGACAGAATGATAGACAGGTAAATGCAGACAGAGAGAGAGAGGAAGAGACAGAATGATAGACAGGTAAATGGAGACAGAGAGAGGAAGAGACAGAATGATAGACAGGTAAATGCAGACAGACAGACAGAGGAAGAGACAGAATGATAGACAGGTAAATGCAGACAGACACAGAGAGGAAGAGACAGAATGATAGACAGGTAATTACAGACAGACAGAGAGAGGAAGAGAGAATGATAGACAGGTAAATACAGACAGACAGAGAGGAAGAGACAGAATGATAGACAGGTAAATACAGACAGAGAGAGGAGGAGACAGAATGATAGACAGGTAATTACAGACAGAGAGAGGAAGAGAGAATGATAGACAGGTAATTACAGACAGACAGAGAGAGGAGGAGACATAATGATAGACAGGTAATTACAGACAGAGAGAGGAGGAGACAGAATGATAGACAGGGAAATGCAGACAGAGAGAGAGAGAGGAAGAGACAGAATGATAGACAGGTAAATGCAGACAGAGAGAGGAAGAGACAGAATGATAGACAGGTAAATACAGACAGAGAGAGGAGGAGACAGAATGATAGACAGGTAATTACAGACAGAGAGAGGAGGAGACAGAATGATAGACAGGTAAATACAGACAGACAGAGAGAGGAAGAGACAGAATGATAGACAGGTAAATGCAGACAGAGAGAGAGAGAGGAAGAGACAGAATGATAGACAGGTAAATGCAGACAGAGAGAGGAAGAGACAGAATGATAGACAGGTAAATGCAGACAGACAGACAGAGGAAGAGACAGAATGATAGACAGGTAAATACAGACAGACACAGAGAGGAAGAGACAGAATGATAGACAGGTAATTACAGACAGACAGAGAGAGGAAGAGAGAATGATAGACAGGTAAATACAGACAGACAGAGAGGAAGAGACAGAATGATAGACAGGTAAATACAGACAGAGAGAGGAGGAGACAGAATGATAGACAGGTAATTACAGACAGAGAGAGGAGGAGACAGAATGATAGACGGGTAATTACAGACAGAGAGAGGAAGAGAGAATGATAGACAGGTAAATGCAGACAGACAGAGAGAGGAGGAGACAGAATGATAGACAGGTAATTACAGACATAGAGAGGAGGAGACAAAATGATAGACAGGGAAATGCAGACAGAGAGAGAGAGAGGAAGAGACAGAATGATAGACAGGTAAATGCAGACAGAGAGAGGAAGAGACAGAATGATAGACAGGTAAATACAGACAGAGAGAGGAGGAGACAGAATGATAGACAGGTAATTACAGACAGAGAGAGGAAGAGAGAATGATAGACAGGTAATTACAGACAGACAGAGAGAGGAGGAGAAAGAATGATAGACAGGTAATTACAGACAGAGAGAGGAGGAGACAGAATGATAGATGGGTAATTACAGACAGAGAGAGGAAGAGAGAATGATAGACAGTTAAATGCAGACAGACAGAGAGAGGAGGAGACAGAATGATAGACAGGGAAATGCAGACAGAGAGAGAGAGAGAGGAAGAGACAGAATGATAGACAGGTAAATGCAGACAGAGAGAGGAAGAGACAGAATGATAGACAGGTAAATGCAGACAGAGAGAGGAGGAGACAGAATGATAGACAGGTAATTACAGACAGACGGTCAGATACAGCATATAGAGAAATAGAAAGATTATGTTAATTTTAAAGGTGTAGACTCAGTGGTAAAATGTTATGTTCATTTTAATGGTGTAGACACAGTGGTAAAATGTTATGTTCATTTTAAAGGTGTAGACTCAGTGGTAAAATGTAATGTTCATTTTAAAGGTGTAGACTCAGTGGTAAAATGTTATGTTCATTTTAAAGGTGTAGACTCAGTGGTAAAATGTTATGTTAATTTTAAAGGTGTAGACTCAGTGGTAAAATGTTATGTTCATTTTAAAGGTGTAGACTCAGTGGTAAAATGTTATGTTAATTTTAAAGGTGTAGACTCAGTGGTAAAATGTTATGTTCATTTTAAAGGTGTAGACACAGTGGTAAAATGTTATGTTCATTTTAAAGGTGTAGACTCAGTGGTAAAATGTTATGTTCATTTTAAAGGTGTAGACTCAGTGGTAAAATGTTATGTTCATTTTAAAGGTGTAGACTCAGTGGTAAAATGTTATGTTCATTTTAAAGGTGTAGACTCAGTGGTAAAATGTTATGTTAATTTTAAAGGTGTAGACTCAGTGGTAAAATGTTATGTTCATTTTAAAGGTGTAGACACAGTGGTAAAATGTTATGTTCATTTTAAAGGTGTAGACTCAGTGGTAAAATGTTATGTTCATTTTAATGGTGTAGACACAGTGGTAAAATGTTATGTTCATTTTAAAGGTGTAGACTCAGTGGTAAAATGTTATGTTCATTTTAAAGGTGTAGACTCAGTGGTAAAATGTTATGTTCATTTTAAAGGTGTAGACTCAGTGGTAAAATGTTATGTTCATTTTAAAGGTGTAGACTCAGTGGTAAAATGTTATGTTAATTTTAAAGGTGTAGACTCAGTGGTAAAGGAGATGTGGAGGAGAAAGAAAGTGAAGCCCTGCCCGAGTCATCAGATACAGGACGTTTCTCCTGGAAATTGCTCCACGTTGCTCCAAATAGAAAAGAAAGTCCGATTTAATTTCTTCTTCTCCATCACCTCCAGCCAGGCGAGCACACAGAGCTGTGTTTTGTTAGACTGGTGGCATTTTGTCCATTTGTTGGTGTTGCTCTTCTCTTTTTTTGTGCTGTTATTTCATCAACAGCTCCCCTATCTGTCCATCTCACCTCAGAACAAAACACTGAGTGAGGGTGCGTGCGCATTCACACACACACACACACACACACACACACACACACACACACACACACACACACACACACACACACACACACACACACACACACACACACACACACACACACACACACACACACACAAACATAAGACTTTGTATTTAGGACAAAAAGTAAATTGCTTGCTACATGTTTTGCTGTATTACCTTAGTGCCTTGTTGCAAACAGGATGACCATTTTGGGATACTTTTATTCTGTACAGGTTTCCTTCTTTTCACTGTCAATTATGTTAGTATTGTGGAGTAATTACAATGTTGTTGATCCATCCTCAGTTTTCTCCTATCTCAGCCATTCAACTCTGTAACTGTTTTAAAGTCACCATTGGCCTCATGATACACACAGTAATCAGCTTTATTGTTATCTCTCCCATTGTGTTGTTAATGACAGTAATCAGGGTTCTCTCTCTTTCCCTCACTCTCTCATCTTGTTGTTAAGTCCAGTAATCAGGGTTATCTCTCTCTCTCTCTCTCATTGTGTTGTTAAATCCAGTAATCAGGGTTCTCCCTCTCTCTCTCTCTCTCTCGCTCCGTGTTGTTAAATCCAGTAATCAGGGTTCTCTTTCTCTCTCTCTCTCTCTCTCCCTCTCTCTCTCTCTCTCTCTCTCTCTCTCTCTCTCTCTCTCTCTCTCTCTCTCTCTCTCTCTCTCTCTCTCTCATTGTGTTGTTCAGTCCAGTAATCAGGGTTATCTCTCTCTCTCTCTCATTGTGTTGTTCAGTCCAGTAATCAGGGTTATCTCTCTCTCTCGCTCTGTGTTGTTAAATCCAGTAATCAGGGTTATCCCTCTCTCTCTGTCTCTCTCTGTCTCTCTCTGTCTCTCTCTCTCTCTTTCTCTCTCTCTCTCTCTCTCTCTCTCTCTCTCTCTCTCATTGTGTTGTTCAGTCCAGTAATCAGTGTTATCTCTCTCTCTCGCTCCGTGTTGTTAAATCCAGTAATCAGGGTTATATCTCTCTCATTGTGTTGTTAATCCAGTAATCAAGGTTATATCTCTCTCACTGTGTTGTAAAGTCCAGTAATCTGGGTTATATCTCTCTCATTGTGTTGTAAAGTCCAGTAATCTGGGTTATATCTCTCTCATTGTGTTGTTAATCCAGTAATCTGGGTTATATCTCTCTCATTGTGTTGTTAATCCAGTAATCAAGGTTATATCTCTCTCTCATTGTGTTGTTAATCCAGTAATCTGGGTTATCTCTCTCTCTCAATTACATTTTCAATATAAGGGCTTTATTGGCATGGGAAACATATGTTAACATTACCAAAGCATCATGTTGTTATGTCCAGTAATCTGAAATATCTCTCTCTCTTATTGTGTTAAATCCAATAATTGGGGTTCTCTCTCCATTTCTCATGTTTCCGGTATAGAAGCAGATTTAGAACACTGTCCCTGTGACGCCTTTGCCTAGCGCCAACCAATCTATTTCAACCTTTAAAAATAAGTAATTTCACTAAGTGCTTTGAAAAGCACCAGAAAGTTAGGGAACGAAAGGCAGAAAAAAAACAGAATGGGTTTTTATTTCAGAGTGTGTAAGACATGGTTTCAAGCAGAAGGTCACATGGGATGTTCACAGCAGTCTATTGAGAAGTTGAAAACGATGGAATTACTCTCCTGAAGTTCCTTGTTGGCTTGGCTGAGTCAGAGAAGGAATGTTTTTTTTAACCACAGGTGGCCGGTGGCACCTTAATTGGGGAGTAGTAATGGCTGGAAGGGAGTGAATGGAATGGTTTGGAACACATCCAACACATTGTGTCCAGGTGCCATTCCATTGACTCCATTCCAGTTATTATTATGAGACGTCCTCCCCTCAGCAGCCTCCTGTGGTTTTAATGTACCCCCTCCCTGGATCAAACACGGACCCCTCCCTCAACACTGCTATCTAGTTCTCCAACACATGTCTGCTGAAACACTCTGGGGGGGGGGGGGGGGGTGAGGATGTGTATGTGGGTGTCAGCATGAAACAATCAAGGGTCTCAAACACTCAGCTCTGAAAAGCACTTCTCTCAGCAGAACAGTGTGATACCGCTCTCAACTTCTCACCTAGCTACCACTCTCTCACTCTGCAACCCTAGCCAGGATTTATTACCACTCTCTCACTCTGCAGCCCTAGCCAGGATTTATTACCACTCTCTCACTCTGCAGCCCTAGACAGGATATAATACCACTCTCTCACTCTGCAACCCTAGCCAGGATTTATTACCACTCTCTCACTCTGCAACCCTAGCCAGGATTTATTACCACTCTCTCACTCTGCAGCCCTAGCCAGGATTTATTACCACTCTCTCACTCTGCAGCCCTAGACAGGATATAATACCACTCTCTCACTCTGCAGCCCTAGACAGGATATAATACCACTCTCTCACTCTGCAGCCCTAGACAGGATATCATACCACTCTCTCACTCTGCAGCCCTAGACAGGATATAATACCACTCTCTCACTCTGCAGCCCTAGCCAGGGTATCATACCACTCTCTCACTCTGCAGCCCTAGACAGGGTATCATACCACTCTCTCACTCTGCAGCCCTAGCCAGGGTATCATACCACTCTCTCACTCTGCAGCCCTAGCCAGGGTATCATACCACTCTCTCACTCTGCAGCCCTAGACAGGGTATCATACCACTCTCTCACTCTGCAGCCCTAGACAGGGTATCATACCACTCTCTCACTCTGCAGCCCTAGACAGGATATAATACCACTCTCTCACTCTGCAGCCCTAGACAGGATATAATACCACTCTCTCACTCTGCAACCCTAGCCAGGGTATCATACCACGCTCTCACTCTGCAGCCCTAGCCAGGGTATCATACCACTCTCTCACTCTGCAGCCCTAGCCAGGGTATCATACCACTCTCTCACTCTGCAGCCCTAGACAGGGTATCATACCACTCTCTACCTCTGCAGCCCTAGACAGGATATAATACCACTCTCTCACTCTGCAACCCTAGACAGGATATAATACCACTCTCTCACTCTGCAACCCTAGACAGGATATCATACCACTCTCTCACTCTGCAGCCCTAGCCAGGGTATCATACCACTCTCTCACTCTGCAGCCCTAGACAGGGTATCATACCACTCTCTCACTCTGCAGCCCTAGACAGGGTATCATACCACTCTCTCACTCTGCAGCCCTAGACAGGATATAATACCACTCTCTACCTCTGCAGCCCTAGACAGGATATAATACCACTCTCTCACTCTGCAACCCTAGACAGGATATAATACCACTCTCTCACTCTGCAACCCTAGACAGGATATCATACCACTCTCTCACTCTGCAGCCCTAGCCAGGGTATCATACCACTCTCTCACTCTGCAGCCCTAGACAGGGTATCATACCACTCTCTCACTCTGCAGCCCTAGACAGGGTATCATACCACTCTCTCACTCTGCAGCCCTAGACAGGATATAATACCACTCTCTCACTCTGCAGCCCTAGACAGGATATAATACCACTCTCTCACTCTGCAACCCTAGCCAGGGTATCATACCACGCTCTCACTCTGCAGCCCTAGCCAGGGTATCATACCACTCTCTCACTCTGCAGCCCTAGCCAGGGTATCATACCACTCTCTCACTCTGCAGCCCTAGACAGGGTATCATACCACTCTCTCACTCTGCAGCCCTAGACAGGATATAATACCACTCTCTCACTCTGCAACCCTAGACAGGATATAATACCACTCTCTCACTCTGCAGCCCTAGACAGGATATAATACCACTCTCTCACTCTGCAACCCTAGACAGGATATAATACCACTCTCTCACTCTGCAGCCCTAGACAGGATATAATACCACTCTCTCACTCTGCAACCCTAGCCAGGATATAATACCACTCTCTCACTCTGCAACCCTAGACAGGATATAATACCACTCTCTCACTCTGCAGGCCTAGACAGGGTATCATACCACTCTCTCACTCTGCAGCCCTAGACAGGGTATCATACCACTCTCTCACTCTGCAACCCTAGCCAGGATATAATACCACTCTCTCACTCTGCAACCCTAGACAGGATATAATACCACTCTCTCACTCTGCAGCCCTAGACAGGGTATCATACCACTCTCTCACTCTGCAGCCCTAGACAGGATATAATACCACTCTCTCACTCTGCAACCCTAGACAGGATATAATACCACTCTCTCACTCTGCAACCCTAGCCAGGGTATCATACCACTCTCTCACTCTGCAACCCTAGACAGGATATAATACCACTCTCTCACTCTGCAGCCCTAGACAGGGTATCATACCACTCTCTCACTCTGCAGCCCTAGCCAGGGTATCATACCATTCTCTCACTCTGCAGCCCTAGCCAGGGTATCATACCACTCTCTCACTCTGCAGCCCTAGACAGGGTATCATACCACTCTCTCACTCTGCAGCCCTAGACAGGGTATCATACCACTCTCTCACTCTGCAGCCCTAGACAGGATATAATACCACTCTCTCACTCTGCAGCCCTAGACAGGATATAATACCACTCTCTCACTCTGCAACCCTAGACAGGATATAATACCACTCTCTCACTCTGCAACCCTAGACAGGATATAATACCACTCTCTCACTCTGCAGCCCTAGACAGGGTATCATACCACTCTCTCACTCTGCAACCCTAGACAGGATATAATACCACTCTCTCACTCTGCAGCCCTAGACAGGATATAATACCACTCTCTCACTCTGCAGCCCTAGACAGGATATAATACCACTCTCTCACTCTGCAGCCCTAGACAGGATATAATACCACTCTCTCACTCTGCAGCCCTAGACAGGATATAATACAACTCTCTCACTCTGCAACCCTAGACAGGATATAATACCATTCTCTCACTCTGCAGCCCTAGCCAGGGTATCATACCACTCTCTCACTCTGCAGCCCTAGACAGGATATAATACCACTCTCTCACTCTGCAACCCTAGACAGGATATAATACCACTCTCTCACTCTGCAACCCTAGACAGGATATAATACCACTCTCTCACTCTGCAGCCCTAGACAGGGTATCATACCACTCTCTCACTCTGCAACCCTAGACAGGATATAATACCACTCTCTCACTCTGCAGCCCTAGACAGGATATAATACCACTCTCTCACTCTGCAGCCCTAGACAGGATATAATACCACTCTCTCACTCTGCAGCCCTAGACAGGATATAATACCACTCTCTCACTCTGCAACCCTAGACAGGATATAATACCACTCTCTCACTCTGCAGCCCTAGACAGGATATAATACCACTCTCTCACTCTGCAACCCTAGACAGGATATAATACCACTCTCTCACTCTGCAGCCCTAGACAGGATATAATACCACTCTCTCACTCTGCAACCCTAGACAGGATATAATACCACTCTCTCACTCTGCAACCCTAGACAGGATATAATACCACTCTCTCACTCTGCAACCCTAGCCCGTAAATAAGCACAAGGCCAACAGTCATTGTTTTCTGAGAACAATGCAAATACATAAAGACATCTGTATAATCCGACAGATTAATAGGAATATATTGTTCAACATATACACTAATTGGATTATCACCTAAATTACTACATTTCTCTTTTAGAATACCTTGGTAAAACTAGCTAAATATCTAACATAACATAACAGTTCAAGTCCAAACTGTAAGCACTTCCACTGCATGATAATACTCCAATTAACTTTGGTTAACTGATAACACAGCGTGTTGCCATAGCTACAGTAAAATAAGGTCACAGGTCAGGAGATATTCTGGACAGAGAGAGAGTCTCCATATTGTCTTTGATGACATCTCTACATTACCTGCAGTAGGACGGTCTAATTATACTAATCACCTACTACAACAGCTAGGAGTCTAGAATGTTGCCGATAGAGGTGGAATGTGTGAAACAGGTGCAACATTCTGTCAGGATGCAAATTAGAGTAAAAACTTTTTTCCTTCTTCTAGATGAACTCAGAACCCACTAAGCCCATGTCCCCCCCCCCCCCCCCCCCCCCCTCCCACTCTCTCTATTCAATTTAAGGGCTTTATTGGCAAGGGAAACACAATTCCCCATATTATGTTAACGTTGCCAAAGCATGGGAAGTAGATAATAAACTAAAGTGAAATAAACAACAAAAATGTCTCTCTCTCTATTTTTCTCTGCCAAACTCTCCCCTCTCTCTCCTTTTCTCTACCCAACTCTCCTCTCTCTCCTTTTCTCTGCCAAACTCTCCTCTCTCTCCTTTTCTCTACCCAACTCTCCTCTCTCTCCCTTTCTTTACCCAACTCTCCCCCCTCTCTCCTTTTCTCTACCCAACTCTCCTCTCTCTCCTTTTCTCTGCCAAACTCTCCTCTCTCTCCCTTTCTCTACCCAACTCTCCTCTCTCTCCTTTTCTTTACCCAACTCTCCCCCCTCTCTCCTTTTCTCTACCCAACTCTCCTCTCTCTCCTTTTCTCTACCCAACTCTCCTCTCTCTCCTTTTCTCTACCCAACTCTCCCCTCTCTCTGTTTTTCTCTACCCAACTCAACCCTCTCTCTCCTTTTCTGTACCCAACTCTCCTCTCTCTCCCTTTCTCTACCCAACTCTCCTCTCTTTTTCTCTACCCAACTCTCTCGATCTCTCTCCTTTTCTCTACCCAACTCTCTCTCCGTTTCTGTACCCAACTCTCCCTTCTCTCTCCTTTTCTCTACCCAACTCTCCCCTCTCTCTCCTTTTCTCTACCCAACTCTCCTTTTTTACCCAATTCTCTCTCTCTCCTTTTCTCTACCCAACTCTCCCCTCTCTCTCATTTTCTACCCAATTCTCTCTCTCTCCTTTTCTCTACCCAACTCTCCCCTCTCTCTCATTTTCTCTACCCAACTCTCTCTCTCCTTTTCTCTACCCAACTCTCCCCCTTCTCTTATTTTCTCTACCCAACTCTCTCTCTACTTTTCTCTACCAATCTCTCCCCTCTCTCTCCTTTTCTCTACCCAATTCTCTCTTTCTCTCTCTCTCTCTCTCTCTCTCTCTCTCTCTCTCTCTCTCTCTCTCTCTCTCTCTCTCTCTCATTTTCTATACCCAACTCTCCTCTCTCTCCTTTTATCTACCCAACTCTCTCTATTAGACTGCTGTATGTTTGGTATTAGACTTGTGTATGTTGGGTGGTACGGTATTTGACTGGTGTATTCTGGGTGGTACGGTATTAGACTGGTGTATGTTTGGTGGTACGGTATTAGACTGGTGTATGTTTGGTGGTAGGGTATTAGACTGGTATATGCTGGGTGGTACGTTATTAGACTGGTGTATGTTGGGTGGTACGTTATTAGACTGGTATATGCTGGGTGGTACGTTATTAGACTGGTGTATGTTGGGTGGTACGTTATTAGACAGGTGTATGTTGGGTGGTATGGTATTAGACTGGTATATGCTGGGTGGTACGGTATTAGACTGGTGTATGTTGGGTGGTATGGTATTAGACTGGTGTATTCTATTCGCTCTGTTCCAGGCATTATTATGAACAGGTCTCACCTCAGCAGCCCCCACTGTCACCAACTGACTTAGGGGACTCTTTTCAGGGTTCTGTTGTTGGGTCGTAAGAGCTTGGTATTGAATTGTGTCTTCAGGGTACTGTTCAAATGGTTTGGCTCTCCTAGAGCCTGATCTTCCTGCAACTTTGTCATTGGGGGTACAGTGTCTGCGGCCTCTGCGCCTACTCCTACTCCTTCCCCTTTATTTCCTTCCTGATCTGGATCCAGCAGGGCTACTCCATCTGTCGGAGGCCCACACCATCCTGTAAAGCGTGGGAGAGGGAGGATTTCCTTGTCCTTCTGGTACTTTATACCAGGGGAATTGGTAGAAACAATGTAAGTAACCTAATTTATGTCCCTCTAACTGCCCTAAATTATCTCTTGTTAAATACCATTCAAGTAATATGGCTACAGGTTCATCTGTCTCACCTGAAACCGATTCTTGTGGGAAGCTGCTCTAGACCAGCAAGTGTTTACAGTTTGTATCTGGATAATATGTGTGAAATGCTTGATAATGTACGTGATATCAACAGAGAAGTATATTTTCTGGGTGATTTAAAAATTGACTGGCTTTTATCAAGCTGCTCACTCAAGAAAAAGCTTCAATCTGTTACCAGTGCCTGCAACTTATGCAGCTTATCAGTCAACAAATGTGAAGGGTAGTTACAAACAGCACAGGAATGAAATCATCAACATGTATTGATCACATCTTAATAAATGAGGAAAAGGGAATGGCAAATAAGTTTGGCTGCACAACCGATTGGCAAACGTACTGCAAATTGAGAAATCATATGACTAAACTGAATAAAAAGAAGAAACCGCACTATAAAACAAAGTCAAATGACATAAAGAGTGACAGTAAAAAGTGTTGGAGCACCTTCAATGACAAACTCAGCTCCATCATTCAATGAATCAGATGGCTAATTCATTATAAACTGACTGTTATTGCAAACTACTTTAATGATTGTTTCATTGGCAAGTTTAGCACATTTAGGCATGACATGCCAGCAACAAATGCTGACACTACTGTACACATCCGAGTATATCTGACCAGATTATGAAATGCAATAATCCTAATTTCGAATTCTGTAAAGTGAGTCTGGAAGAGGTGAAAAAATGATCTTCATTTTAAGCCTACTAGAAAGTGTGTGCCCTCAGGCATGGAGGGAAGAACAAGAAATTCCTCTTCCTAAGAAAAGTAAAGCCCCCTTTACTGGCTCAAATAGCCAACCAATCAGCCTGTTACCAATCCCTAGTAAAGTTTTGGAAAAAATGGTGTTTGACAAGCTGCAATGATATTTTACAGTAAGCAAATTGACAACAGACTTTCAGTGCACTTTTATAGGGGAAGACATTCAACAAGCACAGCACTTACACAAATGACTGATGATTGGCTGAGAGAAATTGACTATAAAAAGATAGTGGGGGATGTTTTGTTAGACTTTAGTGCAGCTTTTGACATTATCGATTATAGTCTACTGCCGGAAAAACGTATGTGTTACGGCTTTACACCCCCTGCTATATTGTGGATGAAGAGTTACCTGTCTAACAGAACACCGAGGGTGTTCTTTAAAGGAAGTCTCTACAACATAATCCAGGTAAAATCAAGAATACCCCAGGGCAGCTGTCTAGCTGTCTAGAGCAAAGCCCGTGTGTTTATGTATGCGGATGACTCAACACTATATACGTCAGCTACTACAGCAACTGAAATGACTGCAAAACCTAACAAAGAGCTGCAGTTAACTAACTGTACCACCCAGCATACACCAGTCTAATACCATACCACCCAGCATACACCAGTCTAATACCATACCACCCAGCATATACCAGTCTAATACCGTACCACCCAACATACACCAGTCTAATACCATACCACCCATTATATACCAGTCTAATACCGTACCATCCAGCAGACACCAGTCTAACACCGTACCACCCATTATCTACTAGTCTAATACCGTACCACCCAACATACACCAGTCTAATAACGTACCACCCAACATACACCAGTCTAATACCGTACCACCCAACATACACCTGTCTAATAACGTACCACCCTACATACACCAGTCTAGTACCGTACCACCCAACATACACCAGTCTAATACCGTACCACCCAACATATACCACTCTAATACCATACCACCCAGCATACACCAGTCTAATACCATACCACCCAGAATACTCCAGTTTCAGGGCTTACCAACGACCAATTAGAGTCAAGGAATAAGTCAGTCCTAAATATTTCAAAAACTGAAAGCACTGTATTTGGGACAGATCATTCACTAAACGCAAAAGCTCAACTAAATTGTGTATTAAATAATGTGGACATTGGATGAACACAGAGAGCTAACATAAATTACATGCATGCTAATCACTCCTGCCTCACACGTACTTACAATAAACATTTCCCGACAAGGACATGGGGGAAAAAGAGGGAACACAACACGTATTAGGGAATTGAAACCAGTTGAGTGCGACAACTAGATAAAACAAATGGAACATGAAAAATAGATCGATGATGGCCAGAAGACCGGTGACGTCGAATGCCGAACACCGCCCGAACAAGGAGAGGAACGAACTTCGGCAAAATTCGTGACACACACGCACGAGAACATACACACTATACACACACGTACACATGAACTATGCATTATACACACACATACACATTAATTGTGGATAGATCAGCGGCGTCTGGTAAGACAAGGGGTGATGGACTAGAAAGATGGCTCAGGAGAACAAGGCTGAAGTTATATGTATTCCTAACCAGTTGTGTTTTTTTGTTAGTTACTTTACGTTGTTTGTAAGTATTTTTTTGAAACTTATTTTGTACATAATGTTGCAGCTACCGTCTCTTATGACTGAAAACAACAGAAGTGTGATGACTCACCACAGACTGGCAGAATTCTTTTTTTCCTTTAACGAGTCCGACGAGCCCGACGTGAATGAAATACTGCTTTCCCGGGAACATGCCCAGATCCCCGTCATTTGCATGAAGAGAAGGCGGAGAAGAATGGGTCCGGAGGGCGGGCTGCCTTCTGAGAATTCATAGGCGATCGAATAAACCCTCACTTCCTTCCATTCTGCAAGCAACCGTGCAATCTTTGGAAAATAAAATCGATGACCTACACGGAAGATTAAACTATCAACGTGACATTCAAAACTGTAATATCTTACCAACATACAGCTGGCTGGTTATATGCAGTACCGGCAGGATAGAACAGTGGCGTCTGGTAAGACAAGGGGCGGCGGACTATGTATTTTTGCAAATAACAGCTGGTGCACTATATCTAAGGAAGTCTCAAGGTTTTGCTCACCTGAGGTAGAGTATATCATGGTACGCCGTAGACCACACAATCTACTTAAGAGATCTGTCATCTGTATTTTTCGTTACATACCACCACAGACTGATGCTGGCACTGAATGAGCTATTTTCCACCATAAGCAAACAGGAGAATTCGAGAGAGGTGGCACTCCAAGTACAGGGCGGCAGGTAGCCTCGTGGTTAGAGCTTTGGACTACTAACCGAAAGGTTGCAAGATCGAATCTCTGAGCTGAGAAGGTAAAAATCTGTTGTTCTGCCCCTGAACAAGGCAGTTAACCCGCTGTTCTTAGGCCGTCATTGAAAATAAGAATTTGTTCTTAATAACTGACTTGCTCGTTGGATGTGGAGGGCTTGCAAACCATTATAGACTACAAAAGGAAGCACAGCCGAGGGCTGCCCAGTGACACGAGCCTACCAGACGAGCTAAACTACTTCTATGCTTGCTTCGAGGCAAATAGCACTGAAACATGCATGAGAGCACCAGCTGTTCCGGAAAACTGTGTGATCACGCTCTCCGCAGCCAATGTGAGTAAGATCTTTAAACAGGTCAACATTCGCAAGGCCGCAGTCATGAAATGCATTACCAGGACTTTCATTTTCAACCTCTCCCTGTCCGAGTCTGTAAAACCAACCAACCAGACCACCATAGTGGTCCCTGTGCTCAAGAACACTAAGGTAACCTACCTAAATTACTACCGACCCATAGCACTCACATCTGCAGCCATGAAGGGCTTTGAAAGTCTGGTCATGGCTCATATCAACACCATTATTCCAGAAACCCTGGACCCACTACAATTTGCATACCACCTAAACAGATCCACAGATGATGCAATCTCTATTGCAATCCACACTGCCCTTTCTCATCTGGACAAAAGGAACACCTATGTGAGAATGCTATTAATTGACTACAGCTCAGCGTTCACACCATAGTGCTCTCAAAGCTCATCAATAAGCTAAGGACCCTGGGACAAAACACCTCCCTCTGCAACTGAATCCTGGACATCCTGACGGGCCGCCCCCCAGGTGGTAAGGGTAGGTAACACCACATCTGCCACGCTGATTCTCAACACAGGGGCCCCTCAGGGTTGACTGCTCAGTCCCCACCTGTACTCCCTGTTCACTCATGACTGCATGGCCAGGCACAAGTCCAACACCATCATTAAGTTTGCCGATGAAAGAACAGTGGTAGTCCTGATCACCGTCAACGACGAGACAGCCTATAGGGAGGAGGTCAGAGACCTGGCTGGGTGGTGCCAGGACAACAACCTCTAACTAAACATGATCAAGGCAAATGAGATGATTGCGGACTACAGGAAAAAGAGGCCGGGGCAGGCACCCATTCTCATCGACGGGGCTGTAGTGCAGCAAGTTGAGAGCTTCAAGTTCCTTGGTGTTCAAGTCACCAACAAACTAACATGGTCCAAGCACACCAAGACAGTCGTGAAGAGGGCACAACAAAACCTATTCCCCCTCAGGAGACTGAAATGATTTGGCATGGGTCCTCAGATCCTCAAAATTTTCTACAGCTGCACCATCGAGAGCTTCCTGAATAGTTGCGTCACTGCCTGGTACGGCAATTGCTTGGCCTCCGACCACAAGGCACTACTGAGGGTTGTGCGTACGGCCCAGTACATCACTGGGGCCAAGCTTCCTGCCATCCAGAACCTCTAAACCAGGCGGTGTC
Source organism: Oncorhynchus mykiss (assembly GCF_057628025.1). Taxonomy (NCBI): domain Eukaryota; kingdom Metazoa; phylum Chordata; class Actinopteri; order Salmoniformes; family Salmonidae; genus Oncorhynchus; species Oncorhynchus mykiss. Next base: position 29,020,822 of record NC_143035.1, on the reverse strand, counting down.
AGAGGAAGGCCCACCCTAGTCATAGACTGTTCTCTCTGTTACCGCACTGCAAGCGGTACCGGGCCGCCAAGTCTAGGCCCAAGAGGCTTCTAAACAGCTTCTGTCCCGCAAGCCATAAGACTCCTGAACATCCAATCAAATGGCTTCCCAGACTATTTGCATTGCCCCCCTCTTTTACACCATTGCTACTGTCTTTTTTTATAATCTTTGCATAGTCACTTTAATAACGCTACCTTCATGTACATATTACCTCAACTAACCGGTGCCCCTGCACATTGACTCTGTACCGGTACCCCCTGTAGTCTCACTATTGTTATTGTACTGCTGCTCTTTAATTGCTTGTTTCTTTTGTTTCTTATTCATATTTATTTAAAAATATATATTCTGCATTGTTGGTTGCAGGCTCAAAAGTGAGCATTTCACTTAAGGTTGTTTTCGGAGCATGTGACGAATACAATTTGAGTTGATTTGATTTTGTTCTGTAGATATATGGAGGTGGTGGTGGATTAGGGGCCTGAGGGCACACGGTGTGCTGTGAAATCTGTGAATATATTGTAACGTTTTGAACATTTTAGAAATGTTGGGTGGGGAACCTTCGTCAGTACATGAGGACTTCAGGGGGCGTTATGCTGTGTTAATGATGAGGGGGATCTGGAGATTTTAATCCTTTTAACCTTGTTTCCAAACAATCTGGAACTACAGGCTGGTACACATGAGCATGATATCTGAGGTCTGAATGTTGATGTGATGCACAAACGGGTAGGGTATTGACCCAATGAAGTGTTTTTCGAAATTCTAGTTCTCTTCATGGAGTACCATTGTGTGTTTCGAGTCCACCTCATGCCCTGTAATATGCTCACCCAGACAGTGCAACGGGCTAGTTTTGCAGCCGTCTGACCCCTTCCCTTAAATCCCCTTCCCTTCCCTTCGCCGCCCTCGCCCTCGCCTTCCCTTCCCTTCCCTTTCCTTCCCTTCCCTTCCCTTCCCTTCCCTTCCCTTCCCTTCCATTCCCTTCCATCCCCTTCCCTTCCCTTCCGTTCCCTTCCGTGCCATCCCCTTCCCATCACTTCCGTTCCCTCCCCGTCCCTTCCCTTCCCTTCCCGTCCCTTCCCTTCCCTTCCCTTCCCTTCCCTTCCCTTCCCTTCCCTTTCATCCCCTTCCCTTCCCTTCCCTTCCCTTCCCTTCCCTTCCATCCCCTTCCCTTCCCTTCCCTTACACCCCTTCCCTTCCCTTCCATCCCCTTCCCTTTCCTTTCCTTCCCTTCCCTTCCCTTCGCTTCGCTTCCCTTCCCTTCCCTTCCCTTCCCTTCACTTCCCTTCCCTTCCACCCCCTTCCCTTCCCTTCCACCCCCTTCCGTTCCCTTCCATCCCCTTCCCTTCCCTTTCCTTCCCTTCCCCTCCCTTCCGTTCCCTTCCCTTCGCTTCCCTTCGCTTCCCTTCGCTTCCCTTCCCTTCCCTTCGCTCCCCTTCCCTTCCACCCCCTTCCCTTCCCTTCCCTTCCTTCCCCTTCCCTTCCCTCCCGTTCCCTTCCCTTCCCTTCCATCCCTTCCATGATATCTGAGGTCTGAATGTTGATGTGATGCACAAACGGGTAGGGTATTGACCCAATGACGTGTTTTTCGAAATTCTAGTTCTCTTCATGAAGTACCATTGTGTGTTTCGAGTCCACCTCATGCCCTGTAATATGCTCACCCAGACAGTGCAACGGGCTAGTTTTGCAGCCGTCTGACCCCTTCCCTTAAATCCCCTTCCCTTCCCTTCGCCGCCCTCGCCCTCGCCTTCCCTTCACCTTCCCTTCCCTTTCCTTCCCTTCCCTTCCCTTCCCTTCCCTTCCCTTCCCTTCCATTCCCTTCCATCCCCTTCCCTTCCCTTCCGTTCCCTTCCGTGCCATCCCCTTCCCATCACTTCCGTTCCCTCCCCGTCCCTTCCCTTCCCTTCCCGTCCCTTCCCTTCCCTTCCCTTCCCTTCCATCCCCTTCCCTTCCCTTCCCTTCCCTTCCCTTCCCTTCCATCCCCTTCCCTTCCCTTCCCTTACAACCCCTTCCTTCCCTTCCATCCCCTTCCCTTTCCTTTCCTTCCCTTCCCTTCCCTTCGCTTCGCTTCGCTTCCCTTCCCTTCCCTTCCCTTCCCTTCCCTTCACTTCCCTTCCCTTCCACCCCCTTCCCTTCCCTTCCACCCCCTTCCGTTCCCTTCCATCCCTTCCCTTCCCTTTCCTTCCCTTCCCCTCCCTTCCGTTCCTTTCCCTTCGCTTCCCTTCCCTTCCCTTCCCTTCCCTTCGCTTCCCTTCCCTTCCACCCCCTTCCCTTCCCTTCCATTACCTTCCCTTCCTTTCCCTTCCCTTTCCTTCCCTTCCCTTCCCCTCCCTTCCCTTCCACCCCCTTCCCATCCCTTCCATCTCCTTCCCTTTCCTTCCCTTCCATCCCCTTCCCTTCCCTTCCCTTCCCTTCCATCTCCTTCCATTCCCTTCCCTTCCCTTCGCCGCCCTCGCCTTCCCTTCCCTTCCCTTCCATTCCATTCCCTTCCTTCCCTTCCCTTCCTCCCTTCCCTTCCCTTCCCTTCGTCGCCCTCGCCTTCACCTTCCCTTCCCTTCCCTACCTTCCCTTCCCTTCCATTCCCTTCCTTTCCCTTCCATCCCTTCCCTTCCCTTCCGTGCCATCCCCTTTCCTTTCCTTTCCTTTCCTTCCCTTCCCTTCCCTTCCCTTCCCTTCCCTTCCCTTCCCTTCCCTTCCACCCCTTCCCTTCCATCCCCTTCCCTTTCCTTTCCTTCCCTTCCCTTCCCTTCCCTTCCCTTCCCTTCCCTTCCCTTCCCTTCCCTTCCCTTCCATTCCCTTCCCTTCCCTTCCCTTCCCTTCCCTTCCCTTCCCTTCCTTCCCTTCGTCGCCCTCGCCTTCCCTTCCCTTCCCTTCCCTTCCCTTCCCTTCCCTTCCCTTCCCTTCCCTTCCCTTCCCTTTCATCCCCTTCCCTTCCCTTCCCTTCCATCCCCTTCCCTTCCATTTCCTTCAATTCCTCCCTTCTTCCTTCCCTTCCCTTCGCTTCCCTTCCCTTCCCTTCCCTTCGCTTCCCTTCCCTTCCACCCCCTTCCCTTCCCTTCCATTACCTTCCCTTCCTTTCCCTTCCCTTTCCTTCCCTTCCCTCCCCTCCCTTCCTTTCCACCCCCTTCCCATCCCTTCCATCTCCTTCCCTTTCCTTCCCTTCCGTCCCCTTCCCTTCCATTACATCTCCTTCCCTTCCCTTCCATCCCCGTCCCTTCCCTTCTCTTCCATCCCCTTCCCTTCCATTCCATCCCCTTCCCTTCCCTTCCATCCGTTTCCCTTCCCTTCCCTT
>NC_143035.1:28955000-29012500 GCF_057628025.1 Oncorhynchus mykiss | reverse complement strand
TCCCTTCCCTTCCCTTCCCTTCCCTTCCCTTCCCTTCCCTTCCCTCCACTTCTCTTCCCTTCCCTTCCCTTCCCTTCCCATCCCCTTACCTTCCCTTCCCTTCCCTTCCCTTCCCTTAACGTCCCTTCCATTCCCTTCCCTTCCCTTCGCCGCCCTCGCCTTCCCTTCCCTTCCCTTCCCTTCCCTTCCCTTCTCCCTTCACTTCCCTTCCATTCCATTCTCTTCCCTTCCCTTCCCTTCCCTTCCCTTCGTCGCCCTCGCCTTCCCTTCCCTTCCCTTCCCTTCCCTTCCATCCCCTTCCCTTCCATCCCCTTCCCTTCCCTTCCGTTCCATCCCCTTCCCTTCCCTTCCCTTCCCTTCCGATCCATCCCCTTCCATTCCCTTACCGTCCTTTCCATTCCCTTCCCTTCCCCTTCGCCGCCCCCGCCCTCGCCTTCCCTTCCCTTCCCTTCCATTCCCTTCCCTTCCCTTCCCTTCCCTTCCCTTCCCTTCCCTTCCCATCGTCGCCCTCGCCTTCCCTTCCATTCCCTTCCCTTACCTTCCCTTCCCTTCCATTCCCTTCCCTTCCCTTCCATCCCTTCCCTTCCCTTCCGTGCCATCCCCTTCACTTCCCTTCCGTTCCATCCCCGTCCCTTCCCTTCCCTTCCAGTTCCTTCCCTTCCCTCCCTTCCCTTCCCTTCCCTTCCATTTTCTTTCCTTTCCTTTCCTTTCCCTTCCCTTCCCTTCCCTTCCCTTCCCTTCCCTTCCCTTCCCTTCCCTTCCCTTCCACCCCTTCCCTTCGCTTCCCTTCCCTTCCCTTCCCTTCCCTTTCCCTTCCACCCCCTTCCCTTCCCTTCCATCCCCTTCCCTTCCCTTCCTTCCCTTCCCATCCCTTCCCTCCCTCCCTTCCTTCCATTCCCTTCCCTTCCCTTCCCTTCCCTTCCATCCCCTTCCCTGCCCTTCCGTGCCATCCCCTTCCCTTCCCTTCCTTTCCATCCCCGTCCCTTCCCTTCCCTTCCCTTCTCTTCCCTTCCCTTCCATTCCCTTCCTTCCCTTCCCTTCCCTTCCCTTCCCTTCCCTTCCCTTTCCTTTCCTTTCCTTCCCTTCCCTTCCCTCCCTTCCCTTCCACCCCTTCCCTTCCATCCCCTTCCCTTTCCTTTCCTTCCCTTCCCTACCCTTCCCTTCCCTTCCCTTGCCTTCCCTTCCACCCCCTTCCCTTCCCTTCCATCCCCTTCCCTTCCCTTTCCTTCCCTTCCCATCCCTTCCCTTCCCTTTCCTTCGCTTCCCTTCACTTCCCTTCGCTTCCCTTCCCTTCCACCCCCTTCCCTTCCCTTCCATCCCTTCCCTTCCCCTTCCGTTCCCTTTCCTTCCCTTCCCTTCCCCTCCCTTCCCTTCCACCCCCTTCCCATCCCTTCCATCCCCTTCCCTTTCCTTCCTTCCATCCCCTTTCCTTCCCTTGCCATCCCTTCCCTTCCCTTCCCTTCGCTTCCCTTCACTTCCCTTCGCTTCCCTTCCCTTCCACCCCCTTCCCTTCCCTTCCATCCCCTTCCCTTCCCTTCCCTTCCCTTCCCTTCCCTTTCCTTCCCTTCCCTTCCCCTCCCTTCCCTTCCACCCCCTTCCCATCCCTTCCATCCCCTTCCCTTTCCTTCCCTTCCATCCACTTCCTTTCCCTTCCCTTCCCTTCCCTTCCATCCCCGTCCCTTCCCTTCCCTTCCTTCCCTTCCCTTTCCTTCCCTTCCCTTCCCTCCACTTCTCTTCCCTTCCCTTCCCTTCCCATCCCCTTACCTTCCCTTCCCTTCCCTTACCGTCCCTTCCATTCCCTTCCCTTCCCTTCGCCGCCCTCGCCTTCCCTTCCCTTCCCTTCCCTTCCCTTCACTTCCCTTCCCTTCCATTCTCTTCCCTTCCCTTCCCTTCCCTTCCCTTCCCTTCCCTTCGTCGCCCTCGCCTTCCCTTCCCTTCCCTTCCATCCCCTTCCCTTCCATCCCCTTCCCTTCCCTTCCATCCCCGTCCCTTCCCTTCCTTTCCCTTCCCTTCCCTTCGCTTCCCTTCCCTTCTCTTCCCTTCCCTTCCCTTCCCTTCCCTTCCCATCCATCCCCTTCCATTCCCTTACCGTCCCTTCCATTCCCTTCCCTTCCCTTCGCCGCCCTCGCCTTCCCTTCCCTTCCCTTCCATTCCCTTCCCTTCCCTTCCCTTCCCTTCCCTTCCCTTCGTCGCCCTCGCCTTCCCTTCCCTTCCCTTCCCTTCCCTTACCTTCCCTTCCATTCCCTTCCCTTCCCTTCCCTTCCATCCCCTTCCATTCCCTTCCGTGCCATCCCCTTCACTTCCCTTCCGTTCCATCCCCGTCCCTTCCCTTCCCTTCCAGTCCCTTCCCTTCCCTTCCATTCCCTTCCCTTCCCTTCCCTTCCATTTTCTTTCATTTCCTTTCCTTTCCTTCCCTTCCCTTCCCTTCCCTTCCACCCCTTCCCTTCCATCCCCTTCCCTTTCCTTTCCTTCCCTTCCCTTTTCTTCCCTTCCCATCCCTTCCCTTCCCTTCCCTTCGCTTCCCTTCCCTTCCCTTCGCTTCCCTTCCCTTCCACCCCCTTCCCTTCCCTTCCATCCCCTTCCCTTCCCTTCCCTTCCCTTCCTTCCCATCCCTCCCTTCCCTTTCCTTTCCTTTCCTTCCCTTCCCTTCCCTTCCCCTCCCTTCCCTTCCACCCCCTTCCCATCCCTTCCATCCCCTTCCCTTTCCTTCCCTTCCATCCCCTTCCCTTCCCTTCCGTTCCATCCCCCTCCTCTACCCTTCCCTTCCATCCCCGTCCATTCCCTCCCCTTCCATCCCCTTCCCTTCCCTTCCACATGTTTCCCTTCCCTTCCCTTCCCTTCCCTTCCATCCCCTTCCCTTCCCTTCCGTTCCATCCCCTTCCCTTCCCTTACATTCCCTTCAATCCCCGTCCCTTCCCTTCCCTTCCCTTCCCTTCCCTCCAATTCTCTTCCCTTCCCTTCCCTTCCCTTCCCTTCCCTTCCCTTCGTCGCCCTCGCCTTCTCTTCCCTTCCCTTCCCTTCCATTCCCTTCCGTCCCCTTCCCTTCCATTCCCTTCCATCCCCTTCCCTTCTGTTCCATCCCCTTCCCTTCACTTCCGTTCCATCCCCGTCCCTTCCCTTCCCTTCCCTTCCCTTCCACCCCCTTCCCTTCCATCCCCTTCCCTTCCCTTTCCTTCCCTTCCCTTCCCTTCCCTTCCCTTCGCTTCCCTTCGCTTCCCTTCGCTTCCCTTCCCTTCCCTTCCCTTCCCTTCCCTTCCACCCCCTTCCCTTCCATCCCCTTCCCTTCCCTTTCCTTCCCTTCCCATCCCTTCCTTCCCTTCCCTTCGCTTCCCTTCCCTTCCCTTCGCTTCCCTTCCCTTCCATCCCCTTCCCTTCCCCTCCCTTCCCTTTCCTTTCCTTCCCTTCCCTTCCCCTCCCTTCCCTTCCACCCCCTTCCCATCCCTTCCATCCCCTTCCCTTTCCTTCCCTTCCATCCCCTTCCCTTCCTTTCCGTTCCATCTCCTTTCCTTCCCTTCCCTTCCATCCCTGTCCCCTCCCTTCCCTTCCATCCCCTTCCCTTCCCTTCCCTTCCCTTCCCTTCCCTTACCTTCCCTTACCTTCCCTTCCCTTCCATTCCCTTCCCCTTCCCTTCCATCCCCTTCCCTTCCCTTCCGTGCCATCCCCTTCCCTTCCCTTCCGTTCCATCCCCGTCCCTTCCCTTCACGTCCCTCCCCTTCCCTTCCATTCCCTTCCCTTCCCTTCTCTTCCCTTCCCTTCCCTTCCCTTTCCTTTCCTTTCCTTTCCTTTCCTGCCCTTCCCTTCCCTTCCCTTCCCTTCCACCCCATTCCCTTCCTTCCATCCCCTTCTCTTCCCTTTCCTTCCCTTCCCCTCCCTTCCCTTCCCTTCCCTTCCCTTCCCTTCCCTTCGCTTACCTTCCCTTCCACCCCCTTCCCTTCCCTTCCATCCCCTTCCCTTCCCTTTCCTTCCCTTCCCTTCCCCTTCCCCTTCCGCTTCCCTTCCCTTCCACCCCCTTCCCATCCCTTCCATCCCCTTCCCTTTCCTTCCCTTCCATCCCCTTCCCTTCCGTTCCATCCCCCTCCTCTACCCTTCCCTTCCATCCCCGTCCCATCCCTCCCCTTCCATCCCCTTCCCTTCCCTTCCATATGTTTCCCTTCCCTTCCTTTCCCTTCCCTTCCCTTCCCTTCCATCCCCTTCCCTTCCTTTCCTTCCCTACCCTTCCCTTCGTCGCCCTCGCCTTCTCTTCCCCTTCCCTTCCCTTCCATTCCCTTCCGTCCCCTTCCCTTCCATTCCCTTCCATCCCTTCCCTTCCGTTCCATCCCCTTCCCTTCACTTCCGTTCCATCCCGGTCCCTTCCCTTCCCTTCCTTCCCTTCCCTTCCCTTCCACCCCTTCCCTTCCATCCCCTTCCCTTTCCTTTCCTTTCCTTCCCTTCCCTTCCCTTCCCTTCCCTTCCCTTCCCTTCCCTTCCCTTCGCTTCCCTTCCCTTCCCTTCGCTTCCCTTCCCTTCCATCCCCTTCCCTTCCCTTCCCTTCCCTTCCTTTCCTTTCCTTCCCTTCCCTTCCCCTCCCTTCCCTTCCACCCCCTTCCCATCCCTTCCATCCCCTTCCCTTTCCTTCCCTTCCATCCCCTTCCCTTCCCTTCCGTTCCATCTCCTTCCCTTCCCTTCCCTTCCATCCCTGTCCCCTCCCTTCCCTTCCATCCCCTTCCCTTCCCTTCCCTTCCCTTACCTTCCCTTCCCTTCCCTTCCATCTCCCTTCCCCCTTCCCTTCCCTTCAATCCCCTTCCTTCCCTTCCGTGCCATCCCCTTCCCTTCCCTTCCGTTCCATCCCCGTCCCTTCCCTTCCCTTCCCGTCCCTTCCCTTCCCTTCCATTCCCTTCCCTTCCCTTCTCTTCCCTTCCCTTCCCTTCCCTTCCCTTTCCTTCCCTTCCCTTCCCTTTCCTTCCTTCCCTTCCCTTCCACCCCATTCCCTTCCCTTCCATCCCCCTCTCTTCCCTTTCCTTCCCTTCCCTCCATTCCCTTCCCTTCCCTTCCCTTCCCTTCGCTTACCTTCCCTTCCACCCCCTTCCTTCCCTTCCATCCCCTTCCCTTCCCTTCCCTTCCCTTCCCTTCCACCCCCTTCCCATCCCTTCCATCCCCTTCCCTTTCCTTCTCTTCCATCCCCTTCCCTTCCGTTCCATCCCCCTCCTCTACCCTTCCCTTCCATCCCCGTCCCTTCCCTCCCCTTCCATCCCCTTCCCTTCCATATGTTTCCCTTCCCTTCCTTTCCCTTCCCTTCCCTTCCCTTCCCTTCCCTTCCCTTCCCTTCCATCCCCTTCCCTTCCCTTCCGTTCCATCCCCTTCCCTTCCCTTCCCTTCCCTTCCCTTCCCTTCCCTTCCCTACCCTTCCATCCCCGTCCCTTCCCTTCCCTTCCCTTCCATTCCCGTCCCATCCCCTTACCTTCCCTTCCCTTCCCTTCCCTTACCGTCCCTTCCATTCCCTTCCCTTCCCTTCCCTTCGCCGCCCTCGCCTTCCCTTCTCTTCCCTTCCCTTCCCTTCCCTTCCCTTCCATTCCCTTCCCTTCCCTTCCCTTCCCTTCCCTTCCCTTCCCTTCCCATCGTCGCCTTCGCCTTCCCTTCCCTTCCCTTCACTTCCCTTCCATTCCCTTCCATCCCCTTCCCTTCCCTTCCGTTCCATCTCCTTCCCTTCCCTTCCGTTCCATCCCCGTCCCTTCCCTTCCCTTCCCCTCCCTTCCCTTCCCTTCCCCTCCCTTCCCTTCCCTTCCCTTCCACCCCCTTCCCTTCCCTTCCCTTCCATCCCCTTCCCTTCCCTTCCCTTCCCTTCGTCGCCCTTCCCTTCCCTTCCTTTCCCTTCCCTTCCCTTCCCTTCCCTTCCCTTCCCTTCCACCCCCTTCCCTTCCATCCCCGTCCCGTCCCTTCCCTTCCCTTCCATCCCTTTCCCTCCAATGGTCGCTACTCGTTAAAATGCTTTCTAACACACTTAATAATACATTATGACACTGACTGTGAGCATAACAGAGCAATTTTATAGAAAATGTTACCGGGATGTTTTCCAAATATTGCCAGAATGTTTTTATCCTCGTCAAGCATGACGATCCAAAAACGTTCCAAAAACATTCTCCTCTTGTCATAATTCAACGTTCAAAAGACGGTTCCCCTGGAGCTCTGGTAACATTTATTGAATCTTCCTGGAATGTTTTCTGAAGGAACGTTCTGACAATGATTACAACATTGGACAGATCTAGGTTGGAGAATAGAGGACTGCAACACTGAATATTCCAGAATCGTTCGGGGAACAAAGATAGTTTTGTGTGCATTTCTTTGCTATACTGTATCACTCATTGCAAGGAAAGATACAGAGATCTCCAAAAGCCTCCGGATGTAGCATAAATATCCTATTAAAGAGATGCTCCTCCCACTCTCCCCTCCTCTTCCTTCTCCCCTCTTCCCTCCTCCCTCTTTCTTTTCCTCCCAATCTCCCTCCTCTCCGTCTCCCTTCCTCCTCCCACTCTCCCCTCCTCTTCTTCTTCCCCCTCTTCCTTCTTCCCTCCCTCCCACTCTCCCCAATATCTCCTCCCACCCCCCTCTGTCCCCTCCTTTCCCCCTCTCCACTCCTTTCTCTCTCTCACCTCCTCTTCCCTCTCCCCTCTTTTTCCCTCTCGAACCTACTCTTCTCTCTCCTCTCCTCCCTCTCTCCCCTCCTCCCTCTCTCCCCTCCTCTTTCTCTCCCCTCCTCCCTCTCTCCCCTTCTCTTCCCTCCTCTTCCCTCTCCCCTCCTTTTCCCTCTCTAACCTACTCTTCTCTCTCCTCTCCTCCCTCTCTCCAATCCTCCCTCTCCACTCCTCCCTCTCTCCCCTTCTTCCTCTCTCCCCTTCTTCCTCTCTCCCATCCTCCCTCTCTCCCCTTCTCCCCCCCTCTACTCCCCTCCTTCCTCTCTCCCCTCCTCCCTCCCTCTCTGCCCTCCTCCTCCCTGTCCTCTTTATTTTCCTCTCCTCCTCTTGATTGACTCAACTTCTCTTTACATGTCACCTTTCACTATTCCCTCTCCTACCCCTCTCATCCCCCCTTCCTCTTTCATCCAATCTTCCACCCCTCTAATACGCTCTCACTCCCTCTCCTACCCCTCTCATCCCCTCATCCCCTCTCATCCAACTGCTGTGTAATGGAGCCCTCCTGCTCCTCCTCCCTCTCTTTTCTTGTGTTGCGGGATCTGGGGCGAGCATATAATGTTGTGTATAGATGTAGCAGTATAGTAGCCTTCTCCTCCATTCTTCCTTTTTACATTTTTCTCTCCTCCTTCTGAGTTATCTGCATGTGGGAGTGATGTGTAATGACTCTGCTCTGTCTCTGTCTCTTTCTCTCTCTCTCTCTCGCTTACTCTCTCTCTCTTTCTTTCTTTCTCGGCTGAGCTCACAATTTCACTCTCTCTCGCACCCTCTCTCTCATTCTCTCCACCCTCTATTTTTCTCTTTCATCATCCCTTCCCCCCTTCGATCTCTCTCTCTCTCTCTCTCTCTCTCTCTCTCTCTCTCTCTCTCTCTCTCTCTCTCTCTCTCTCTCTCTTGCTGTCTCTGTCGCTCTCTCTCGTTCTGTCTTTCTCTGACAGTTGGGATGGAGCAGGACAGGTCATGTTAGTATGATCTCATTAGTCTGCACTTAGTCTCAGAACAAACAGCCAGTGGCCTCCTGTTCTAACAAATGGATACACTCATACACTACCCTAATGTCTCAATTTGTGTGTTTGTGTGTGTCTTTACATTCTAATGCCTCTCCTCTGCTCTCCACAATATGGGCTCCCGAGTGGTGCAGTGGTCTAAGACACTGCATCTCAGTGCAAGAGGCGTCACTACAGTCCCTGATTTGAATCCAGACAATCACATCCAGCTGTGATTGGGGGAATCGCATAGAGCGGCTCTCAATTGGCCCAGTATCGCCGGGGTAGAATGTCACTGTAAATAAGAATTTGTTCATAACTAACTGACTTGTTAAATAAAATAAACATCTAATGAACAAGATATCTCAGATTTACTTCTTTTTTTCCAAACATCACATTTAGATGTTGCTCCAAATGTCAAATTCTGAGGTATTTTAAACAGCCCGTGTTGCTCCTCCTGCTGCAGCTGCCCCCCGGGTTGCTCCTCCTGCTACAGCTGGCCCCTGTGTTGCTCCTCCTGCTGCAGCTGCCCCCCGGGTTGCTCCTCCTGCTGCAGCTGCACCCCAGGTTGCTCCACGGCTGTCGTCGGCATCTCGCGGCTGATTTTAAGTTTAGGCATTCATTCCGCATGATTAAAACCCCCTAGAGTCTATTGACGGACCGGTGCGTAAATCTAAGTAATTTAATAAAAAAATTCCCTTCAAAATCCGTCAGTTGAGGATAGAGATATCTGTTTTGCATGAGCTGCAACTCAATCCACCTCAATCTGCCGACAACGCCTTCTGCACCTCAATCCACCTCAATCTGCCGACAGCGCCTTCTGCATCTCAATCCACCTCAATCTGCTAATGGCCGCCTTCTGCACCTCAATCCACCTCAATCTGCTAATGGCTGCCTTCTGCATCTCAATCCACCTCAATCTGCTAATGGCCGCCATCTGCATCTCAGTCCACCTCAATCTGCTAATCGTCGCCTTCTGCACCTCAATCCACCTCAATCTGCCGACAGCCGCCTTCTGCACCTCAATCCACCTCAATCTGCTAATGGCTGCCTTCTGCATCTCAATCCACCTCAATCTGCTAATGGCCGCCATCTGCATCTCAGTCCACCTCAATCTGCTAATCGCCGCCTTCTGCACCTCAATCCACCTCAATCTGCCGACGGCCGCCTTCTGCACCTCAACCCACCTCAATCTGCCGACAGCGCCTTCTGCACCTCAATCCACCTCAATCTGCCGACAGCGCCTTCTGCACCTCAATCCACCTCAATCTGCCTTCTGCACCTCAATCCACCTCAATCTGCTAATGGCCGCCTTCTGCATCTCAATCCACCTCAATCTGCCGACAGCCGCCTTCTGCACCTCAATCCACCTCAATCTGCTAATGGCTGCCTTCTGCATCTCAATCCACCTCAATCTGCTAATGGCCGCCATCTGCATCTCAGTCCACCTCAATCTGCTAATCGCCGCCTTCTGCACCTCAATCCACCTCAATCTGCCGACGGCCGCCTTCTGCACCTCAACCCACCTCAATCTGCCGACAGCGCCTTCTGCACCTCAATCCACCTCAATCTGCCGACAGCGCCTTCTGCACCTCAAGCCACCTCAATCTGCCTTCTGCACCTCAATCCACCTCAATCTGCTAATGGCCGCCTTCTGCATCTCAATCCACCTCAATCTGCCGACAGCCGCCTTCTGCATCTCAATCCACCTCAATCTGCTAATGGCCGCCTTCTGCATCTCAATCCACCCCACCAGGAGACATCCCAAAAATCGGTCATCTCACGAAAACGTCTGTAGTGTGGAACTGATTTGACCCCACAGTGGAAAGAGGAGATTCTCACGTACCCACTAATGTGACCCCATAGTGGAAAGGGGAGATTCTCACGTACCCACTAATGTGACCCCACAGTGGAAAGAGGAGATTCTCACGTACCCACTAATGTGAACCCATGGTGGAAAGGGGAGATTCTCACGTACCCACTAATGTGACCTCACAGTGGAAAGGGGAGATTCTCACGTACCCACTAATGTGACCCCATAGTGGAAAGGGGAGATTCTCACGTACCTGATTGTGTTCTCTGTTGGGTCTACGACCCCCACAAGTATCACAGGACTCGTATGAAGGTAACCGATGCCGGGAGTATGGTGGTAACCGATACCGTGAGTATGGTGGTAACCGATACCTCCCAGTAACCGACACCGGGAGTATGGTGGTAACCGATACCGTGAGTATGGTGGTAACCGATACCTCCCAGTAACCGACACCTGGGGTATGGTGGTAACCGATACTGTGAGTATGGTGGTAACCGATACCGTGAGTATGGTGGTAACCGATACCGTGAGTATGGTGGTAACCGATACCTCCCAGTAACCGACACCTTGGAGTATGGTGGTAACCGATACCTCCCAGTAACCGACACCTGGGGTATGGTGGTAACCGATACCGTGAGCATGGTGGTAACCGACACCGGGAGTATGGTGGTAACCGATACCGTGAGTATGGTGGTAACCGATACCTCCCAGTAACCGACACCGGGAGTATGGTGGTAACCGATACCGTGAGTATGGTGGTAACCGACACCGGGAGTATGAATGTATCTGATACTGGGAGAATGGAGGTATCTGATACTGGGAGAATGAAGGTATCTGATACTGGGAGAATGTAGGTATCTGATACTGGGAGAATGTTGGTTTCTGATACTGGGAGACTGTAGGTATCCAATACTGGGAAAATTAAGGTATCTGATACTGGGAGAATGTTGGTAACTGATACTGGGAGAATGGAGGTATCTGATACTGGGAGAATGTTGGTTTCTGATACTGGGAGAATGTAGGTATCCGATACTGGGAAAATGAAGGTATCTGATACTGGGAGAATGTTGGTAACTGATACTGGGAGAATGTTGGTATCTGATACTGGGAGAATGAAGGTATCTGATACTGGGAGAATGTTGGTATCTGATACTGGGAGAATGAAGGTATCTGATACTGGGAGAATGTAGGTAACTGATACTGGGAGAATGTTGGTATCTGATACTGGGAGAATGTAGGTATCCGATGAGAATGTAGGTATCTAAAACTGGGAGAATGTAGGTAACTGATACTGGGAGAATGTTGGTATCTGATACTGGGAGAATGTTGGTTTCTGATACTGGGAAACTGTAGGTATCCGATACTGGGAAAATGAAGGTATCTGATACTGGGAGAATGTTGGTAACTGATACTGGGAGAATGTTGGTATCTGATACTGGGAGAATGTTGGTTTCTGATACTGGGAGAATGAAGGTATCTGATACTGGGAGACTGTAGGTATCCGATACTGGGAAAATGAAGGTATCTGATACTGGGAGAATGTTGGTATCTGATACTGGGAGAATGTTGGTTTCTGATACTGGGAGAATGAAGGTATCTGATACTGGGAGACTGCAGGTATCCAATACTGGGAAAATGAAGGTATCTGATACTGGGAGACTGTAGGTATCCGATACTGGGAAAATGAAGGTATCTGATACTGGGAGAATGTTGGTAACTGATACTGGGAGAATGTTGGTATCTGATACTGGGAGAATGTTGGTTTCTGATACTGGGAGACTGTAGGTATCCGATACTGGGAGAATGGAGGTATCTGATACTGGGAGAATGTTGGTTTCTGATACTGGGAGAATGTTGGTTTCTGATACTGGGAGAATGAAGGTATCTGATACTGGGAGACTGCAGGTATCCAATACTGGGAAAATGAAGGTATCTGATACTGGGAGACTGTAGGTATCCGATACTGGGAAAATGAAGGTATCTGATACTGGGAGAATGTTGGTAACTGATACTGGGAGAATGTTGGTATCTGATACTGGGAGAATGTTGGTTTCTGATACTGGGAGACTGTAGGTATCCGATACTGGGAGAATGGAGGTATCTGATACTGGGAGAATGTTGGTTTCTGATACTGGGAGACTGTAGGTATCCGATACTGGGAAAATGAAGGTATTTGATACTGGGAGAATGTTGGTAACTGATACTGGGAGAATGTTGGTATCTGATACTGGGAGAATGTTGGTAACTGATACTGGGAGAATGTTGGTTTCTGATACTGGGAAACTGTAGGTATCCGATACTGGGAAAATGAAGGTATCTGATACTGGGAGAATGTTGGTAACTGATACTGGGAGAATGTTGGTATCTGATACTGGGAGAATGTTGGTAACTGATACTGGGAGAATGAAGGTATCTGATACTGGGAGAATGTTGGTATCTGATACTGGGAGAATGAAGGTATCTGATACTGGGAGAATGTTGGTATCTGATACTGGGAGAATGTTGGTATCTGATACTGGGAGAATGAAGGTATCTGATACTGGGAGAATGTAGGTAACTGATACTGGGAGAATGTTGGTATCTGATACTGGGAGAATGTAGGTATCCAATGAGAATGTAGGTATCTAAATCTGGGAGAATGTAGGTATCTGATACTGGGAGAATGTAGGTATCCGATACCGGGAGAATGGAGGTAGTTTTGTGCCTACCCCAAAAAAGTGGTCAAATATGTGTAAAAAAAGACATATATTCTGATCTTTCTTATATCTATATAGGACAGACACTTCAAAACCTTGTTCCTTATGATTTACCTTTTGACTGTCATTTTTGCCATTTATAAATGTGTTATTCAATGCGTTTTGTGGGCTATAGTAGTAACGGCCAAATGTAATATTTTATCAAATATTTTCGTGGGATTTTTTTTTTATACCTAAATGCGTCCCAAAATTCAAAATCAAATAGCTAAATGATCCATAGTATGAGTTTTGAAAGAAAACCAATACTATTTATGCTATCTTAAAACACTTTAAATCAGTTTCATATGTCAACTTAGAACTCCTAAATTGATAGCAGTTTGTTTCTGCAATTTTACAGCGAGTTAGCGACGTCACATGTTGATATTGACTTTGGTATTATTGTGTGTAATGACCAGACTGAGAGCACTGCATTGTGGGTTTTGCAGTCCACTTTAGCTGCAACAGATTTCCACAACGATTTTCACATGTTGCCCCCAATCTCATTATAACGACGAAATTAAACATTTGTTCACGAAAAACGTTCTCACATATTAGAGATATTCAACTGTGTAAATCATAGTAATTTGTGGTTTTGGGTAGATTATTCCTTTTAATTTTAGTATAGGATTTATTTATTTTTTAACTATCCTAAACCATCCATCATCCACAACGCCCTACCAAAACAGAAGCCTACTTGATGGCAATAGCACTCACTGTTGCCCCTAGTGGCCGGTTTTGAAGGCATCTCCCAACATCCTGGGTACCTGGACAACATTGCTGACTAGTACACTCTTCAGCTTTCACTACCCTAATGTTCTCCACCTAATGTTCTCTCTCTCGCTTCTTCATTCTCCTTAGCACCTACTTCAGATCTCATCTCTCTCCCCAGACAGCTCAGTTCTACCTAATGTCCTGAGAGGAGATAGAAGAGTGCATCCTATTCACATCAGTCACTCAGGTAATGCAAGTCCATGTCTCCCAATATATTTGCCTCTTTAAATAGTTCTCTCATTTCCTCTCCTCTGTTATACTCAGTTTCCTCACTTGGTTTCTTCTTCTTCCTTGAGTGCCTGGGTGGCACTGTGTTCTGTGCATCATTTTAACCCCCCGTCTCTCTATTGTTTCTCTCTCTCCTCCTCCTGCCCTGTCTCTCCCTCTTAATTTTGCTCACTCATCTCTTTCTCCACTCTCTCTCTCTCTCCACCCCCTCTCTCTACAATGCTCTACTCCCTCCCTCCCTCCATCCCTCCCTCTACCTGTCTCTCTCCCTCTCCCTGTCCCCCTTCTCAGTGTTAATCTCTGAGATGGAGGTCTGTCACACAGACAGCTCAGAGCATTACAGTTCATTTCCTGACTTAATGTGAATGGAGAACATCCATTAAGTTTCACTCATTACCTTTCAGACCATAACATCCTTACATAACATCCTTACTCCGTGGACAAGTCATTCCCTCCATATCCCTATCCTTATTCCGTGGACAAGTCATTCCCTCCATATCCCTATCCTTACTCCATGGACAAGTCATTCCCACCATATCCCTATCCTTACTCCATGGACAAGTCATTCGCTCCATATCCCTATCCTTACTCCGTGGACAAGTCATTCGCTCCATATCCCTATCCTTACTCCGTGGACAAGTCATTCGCTCCATATCCCTATCCTTACTCCATGGCCAAGTCATTCCCTCCATATCCCTATCCTTACTCCATGGACAAGTCATTCGCTCCATATCCCTATCCTTACTCCGTGGACAAGTCATTCGCTCCATATCCCTATCCTTACTCCGTGGACATGTCATTCGCTCCATATCCCTATCCTTACTCCATGGACAAGTCATTCCCTCCATATCCCTATCCTTACTCCGTGGACAAGTCATTCCCTCCATATCCCTATCCTTACTCCATGGACAAGTCATTCCCTCCATATCCCTATCCTTACTCCATGGACAAGTCATTCCCTCCATATCCCTATCCTTACTCTGTGGACTGCAATTGTTGCTTCCCAAATGGTACCCTTATAGTCTACTACTTTTGGGCCTTGTCAAATTTAGGATGCAGAAAAGATACTCAGAGAGCAGTTTCTACATGAACCATAAATCACTCTCTCCACCTCTCTCAATATAGCATTGCACAGGTTGCTCTATAATGACACACCCTACTCTGGCTTATTGAAGAGACACCATGCTGAAGGATCACTTAACTCCCAAAAGCTTGGAGGTCAAATTCTCTCCTCTCCTCCTACATGTTCATTATGCTGCAATAACTGGTAATAATTAGATATTAATTGACTGTCTTATAAAGTTAAATGAAACAACAGTACACACATGACCTCTCTTGGCACTGAGGTGAATTACAATTATGCCCTCCTCTCTCTCTCTCTCTCTCTCTCTCTCTCTCTCTCTCTCTCTCTGTATCTCTCTGTCTCTCTCTCTCTCTCCCTTGATGTCTCTCTCCATCTCTCTCTCTCTCTCTCTGTATCTCTCTGTCTCTCTCTCTCCCTTGATGTCTCTCTATCTCTCTCTATCTCTCTCTCTCCCCTGATGTCTCTCTCTCTCTCTCTCTCTCTCTCCCTTGATGTCTCTCTCTCTCTCTCTCTCTGTCTCTCTCTGTCTCTCTCTCTCCCTTGATGTCTCTCTCTCTCTCTGTCTCTCTCTGTCTCTCTCTGTCTCTCTCTGTCTCTCTCTGTCTCTCTCTGTCTCTCTCTGTCTCTCTCTCTCCCTTGGTGTCTCTCTATCTCTCTCTCCCTTTCTATCTCTCTGACGTCTAAACAGACCAAGCAAAGTCCATTGCAATGATTCTTTAACGTACAAGAACCTTGAGGGGAGGAATAGAGAGAGTGAGACAAATACTTAGAGAGAGAGAGAGAGAGAGAGAGAGAGAGAGAGAGGGAGAGGGAGAGGGAGAGAGGGAGAGAGAGAGAGAGAGAGAGAGAGAGAGAGAGAGAGAGAGAGAGAGAGAGAGAGAGAGAGAGTAATGAAGGGTAAAGGTAGCCAGAAATAAATCAGCTAATGAGACAGATGGATCAACCCCCAGTGACCTTTCTCTTCCTTGTCTAATCATCCCACAGTCATTATGGCCGCTTTATGCACTGTTTACTATTCACAATTACTCTAACGCTCACATGTACGTGCACACACACACACACAGCCTTCAATTTACTTCAGTGTTGCTTTATCCAGATGTTGTAAGCACAGCACAGCTGGAAAACACAACAAGCATCACAACTGGTATCAGGTGCATTCAATTGACCATACTTATTTGATTTGATTTGGTTACTCTGTTAGCTCCATCCAAATGTGGTTGTTGTTGAAATCGTTTTACGAGCTAACAACATCAAGCCACCATATGCCTCTGTGTGGGTTTGTAGCTGGGCAGACAGGCTGGCAGGCAGGCAGGCTGGCAGGCAGGCAGGATGGCAGGAATAGAACAGTTGAACAGTAACAACTGGTGCTGGTCCCCCTGAGAAGAGAACTAGTGTAGAGCTGGACCAGGAAACAACATGGTGAGGTCTCTAGTCTACAGCATAACGCTTCCTAGCAGAGAGAACTAGTGTAGAGCTGGACCAGGAAACAACATGGTGAGGTCTCTAGTCTACAGCACCATGCTTCCTAGCAGAGAGAACTAGTGTAGAGCTGAACCAGGAAACAACATGGTGAGGTCTCTAGTCTACAGCATAACGCTTCCTAGCAGAGAGAACTAGTGTAGAGCTGAACCAGGAAACAACATGGTGAGATCTCTAGTCTACAGCATAACGCTTCCTAGCAGAGAGAACTAGTGTAGAGCTGGACTAGGAAACAACATGGTGAGGTCTCTAGTCTACAGCACCATGCTTCCTAGCAGAGAGAACTAGTGTAGAGCTGGACTAGGAAACAACATGGTGAGGTCTCTAGTCTACAGCACCATGCTTCCTAGCAGAGAGAACTAGTGTAGAGCTGAACCAGGAAACAACATGGTGAGGTCTCTAGTCTACAGCATAACGCTTCCTAGCAGAGAGAACTAGTGTAGAGCTGAACTAGGAAACAACATGGTGAGGTCTCTAGTCTACAGCATAACGCTTCCTAGCAGAGAGAACTAGTGTGGAGCTGAACCAGGAAACAACATGGTGAGGTCTCTAGTCTACAGCATAACGCTTCCTAGCAGAGAGAACTAGTGTAGAGCTGGACTAGGAAACAACATGGTGAGGTCTCTAGTCTACAGCACCATGCTTCCTAGAAGAGAGAACTAGTGTAGAGCTGGACTAGGAAACAACATGGTGAGGTCTCTAGTCTACAGCACCATGCTTCCTAGCAGAGAGAACTAGTGTAGAGCTGGACTAGGAAACAACATGGTGAGGTCTCTAGTCTACAGCACCATGCTTCCTAGCAGAGAGAACTAGTGTAGAGCTGGACTAGGAAACAACATGGTGAGGTCTCTAGTATACAGCATAATGCTTCCTAGCAGAGAGAACTAGTGTAGAGCTGGACCAGGAAACAACATGGTGAGGTCTCTAGTCTACAGCACCATGCTTCCTAGCAGAGAGAACTAGTGTAGAGCTGAACCAGGAAACAACATGGTGAGGTCTCTAGTCTACAGCACCATGCTTCCTAGCAGAGAGAACTAGTGTAGAGCTGAACCAGGAAACAACATGGTGAGATCTCTAGTCTACAGCATAACGCTTCCTAGCAGAGAGAACTAGTGTAGAGCTGGACCAGGAAACAACATGGTGAGGTTTCTAGTCTACAGCACCATGCTTCCTAGCAGAGAGAACTAGTGTAGAGCTGGACCAGGAAACAACATGGTGAGGTTTCTAGTCTACAGCACCATGCTTCCTAGCAGAGAGAACTAGTGTAGAGCTGGACCAGGAAACAACATGGTGAGGTCTCTAGTCTACAGCATAACGCTTCCTAGCAGAGACGGAAGGCTTCTATACACTAATGGGCTATTCAGATTGAACATAAATCATCATTTGTTTTCTTGTCAAAGGGTTGAAGAAAATGAATGTGTGTGTGCGTGTGTGTGTGTGTGTGTGTGGGGGGGGGGGGGGGGGTGGCGGAAGGTGTGTGTGGAGGGGAGTTGAGGGGTGGAGTGGATGGTGTGTGAATGAGTGTGTGCGAGTGAGTTTATGTGAGAGAGAGAAATAACATTTCCATATTGTTCCACATTACTGTACATCTTTCATTAACACCGTTCAAAGCAGCTTAGGGGTTCTCCAAGGCCATTTGTGTGCCAGATTCCAGGTTACCCAATGAAACATGGAATAAAAATGGGAAACTGCCAGATGTCTGAGCCGACCGGAACTATTTCGGCTCTGGAGACCCCCACAGAACCAAAGGAACCAATTACTATTCCGACGGGGAATTCTAAATTCTGAAACAAGCTGGTTACACGGCACATGACAGGACCTGCTTCAGCCTAAAAAACAGAACTCCAGCCATCGCTAAGCTATTGCAATTATTCCATGGTTACAGTGCCTTGCGAAAGTATTCGGCCCCCTTGAACTTTGCGACCTTTTGCCACATTTCAGGCTTCAAACATAAAGATATAAAACTGTATTTTTTTGTGAAGAATCAACAACAAGTGGGACACAATCATGAAGTGGAACGACATTTATTGGATATTTCAAACTTTTTTAACAAATCAAAAACTGAAAAATTGGGCGTGCAAAATTATTCAGCCTCCTTAAGTTAATACTTTGTAGAGCCACCTTTTGCTGCGATTACAGCTGTAAGTCGCTTGGGGTATGTCTCTATCAGTTTTGCACATCGAGAGAATGACATTTTTCCCATTCCTCCTTGCAAAACAGCTCGAGCTCAGTGAGGTTGGATGGAGAGCATTTGTGAACAGCAGTTTTCAGTTCTTTCCACAGATTCTCGATTGGATTCAGGTCTGGACTTTGACTTGGCCATTCTAACACCTGGATATGTTTATTTTTGAACCATTCCATTGTAGATTTTGCTTTATGTTTTGGATCATTGTCTTGTTGGAAGACAAATCTCCGTCCCAGTCTCAGGTCTTTTGCAGACTCCATCAGGTTTTCTTCCAGAATGGTCCTGTATTTGGCTCCATCCATCTTCCCATCAATTTTAACCATCTTCCCTGTCCCTGCTGAAGAAAAGCAGGCCCAAACCATGATGCTGCCACCACCATGTTTGACAGTGGGCATGGTGTGTTCAGGGTGATGAGCTGTGTTGCTTTTACGCCAAACATAACGTTTTGCATTGTTGCCAAAAAGTTCAATTTTGGTTTCATCTGACCAGAGCACCTTCTTCCACGTTTGGTGTGTCTCCCAGGTGGCTTGTGGCAAACTTTAAACGACACTTTTTATGGATATCTTTAAGAAATGGCTTTCTTCTTGCCACTCTTCCATAAAGGCCGGATTTGTGCAATATACGACTGATTGTTGTCCTATGGACAGAGTCTCCCACCTCAGCTGTAGATCTCTGCAGTTCATCCAGAGTGATCATGGGCCTCTTGGCTGCATCTCTGATCAGTCGTCTCCTTGTATGAGCTGAAAGTTTAGAGGGACGGCCAGGTCTTGGTAGATTTGCAGTGGTCTGATACTCCTTCCATTTCAATATTATCGCTTGCACAGTGCTCCTTTGGATGTTTAAAGCTTGGGAAATCTTTTTGTATTCAAATCCGGCTTTAAACTTCTTCACAACAGTATCTCGGACCTGCCTGGTGTGTTCCTTGTTCTTCATGATGCTCTCTGCGCTTTTAACGGACCTCTGAGACTATCACAGTGCAGGTACATTTATACGGAGACTTGATTACACACAGGTGGATTGTATTTATCATCATTAGTCATTTAGGTCAACATTGGATCATTCAGAGATCCTCACTGAACTTCTGGAGAGAGTTGCTGCACTGAAAGTAAAGGGGCTGAATAATTTTGCACGCCCAATTTTTCAGTTTTTGATTTGTTAAAAAAGTTTGAAATATCCAATAAATGTCGTTCCACTTCATGATTGTGTCCCACTTGTTGTTGATTCTTCACAAACAAATACAGTTTTATATCTTTATGTTTGAAGCCTGAAATGTGGCAAAAGGTCGCAAAGTTCAAGGGGGCCGAATACT
Organism: Oncorhynchus mykiss; assembly: GCF_057628025.1. NCBI lineage: Eukaryota > Metazoa > Chordata > Actinopteri > Salmoniformes > Salmonidae > Oncorhynchus > Oncorhynchus mykiss. The sequence goes on along the minus strand of NC_143035.1, from coordinate 28,993,245 downwards.
TTCGCAAGGCACTGTACATATCCAACTCTGAGAGGATGTGTTATAGATAAAACTATTAATGTACCAGGGTTATACCTGCCTTTTTCTATACTGTGCCATGCGGAGAGCGGAAACTGCATAAACAGAGATAGAAAGAGGCTGTGCTGTGGAGGCTGCTCTGTGCTATCCTTAGACATAGATAGCCGGGGGCCAAGGCTATTCGCTCTCAGATCATTTCAAAATTGTACAAATTGAGGCACTTCTTTGTGACAACTCTTTGTACTCTAGACCCTTTCCCAATACTTCTTATTCATCTTCTTATTCAATGTGTCTCTCAAGACAGCGGTAACAGCAAAGGAAAATAACTACGCTAGATTTCAACACAGCAGTTGTAGTGAACACAAAAACAGAATGGTCTTCCTTGTAAGGCTATAGAATGTGTTTGAATAGACATAGTGGACAAATTGGTTGGTAGGGAAGGAGCTGGAGATATGGAACATCAATGTAATGTGTTACAGTGTGTTGTTTATGGTCTAGTGATTGGTGGTGGAGGAGCAGGAGATATGGAACATCAATGTAATTGTCACGCCCTGACCTTAGAGATCCTTATTATTTTCTATGTTTGGTTAGGTCAGGGTGTGACTCGGGTGGGAAATTCTATGTCTTCTGTTTCTTTGTTTTTGGCTGAGTGTGGTTCCCAATCAGAGGCAGCTGTCTATCGTTGTCTCTGATTGGGGATCATACTTAGGCAGCCCTTTTTAAATTAAAATCATGAACACTCTCCACGCTACTCTTTCTACCACCAATGAGAGCCGTAACAGAAGATCCCACCAAAAACGGACCAAGCAGCGTGGCCAGGAGGACATGGGAGGACATCCTGAATGGAGAAGGACCCTGAACGCGGGCCAGGAGAGTATCGCTGTTCCGCTCTCGCTGCTTCCATCTGCTCCCTTGGACGGCGATACAATCCTGGCCCGCGAGGAGTTAGGTCAACAACGGAAGCCCGAGAGGCAGCTCCAAAAAATGTTTTGGGGGGAGCACACGGGGAGATTGGCGGAGTCAGGGTTTAGACCTGAGTCAGCTCCCCGTGCTTACCGTGGGAGAGTAGGACCGGTCAGGCACCGTGTTATGCGGCGATGCGCACTGTGTCTCCAGTGCGCATTCACAGCCCGATGCACTCTGTGCCAGCTCCTCGCATTTGCCGTGCTAGAGTGGGCATCCAGCCAGGACGGATTTGTGCCGGCTCAGCGGTCCTGGTCTCCAGTGTGTCTCCTCGGTCCAGGATATCCTGCACCAGCTCTACGCACGGTATCCACAGTTCGCCAGTACAACCCAGTGCGGCATGTGCCAGCTCCCTGCACTTGCCGTGCTACAGGGGGTATTCAGCCAGGACGCGTTGTGCCAGCTCTACGCTCCAGACCTCCAGTGCGCCTCCACGACCCAGTATATCCTGCGCCGGCTCTACGCACTATGCCTCCAGTGCGCCTTCATAGCCCAGTGCGTCCTGTGCCAGCTTTCCACACTCACCGAGCTAAAGTGGGTACCCAGCCAGTACACGTTGTGGCAGCTCCACGCACCTGGCTTCTAGTACCTCTCCTCAGTCCGGTGATACCTGTTCCGGTACGTACGAAGCCTCCAGTGATGATCCATGGCCCGAAGCCTCCAGTGATGATCCATGGCACGAAGCCTCCAGTGATGATCCATGTCACGAAGCCTCCTGTGATGATCCATGGCATGAAGCCTCCAGTGATGATCCATGGCACGAGGCCTCCAGTGATGATCCATGGCACGAGGCCTCCAGTTATGATCCATAGCACAAAGCCTGCAGTGACGATCCAGGGAAAGGAGCCTCCAGCGACGGTCCCCAGTCCGGAGCCTCCAGCAACGGTCCCCTGTCCGGAGCCTGCAGCGACGTTTCCCAGGCTGGAGGCCCCGGCAACGATCCCTGCACCAGAGGCGCCACCGAAGTGGGGGGAGCATCAAGCGGAGCGGGGTCTGCATCCCGCACCGGAGCCTCCACCGAGAGTAGATGCCCACCCGGACCCTCCCCTATAGGTTCAAGTTTGCAGCCGAAGTCCGTGCCTTTGGGGGGGGGGTACTGTCACTCCCTGACCTTAGAGATCCTTATTATTCTCTACGTTTGGTTAGGTCAGGGTGTGACTCGGGTGGGAAATTCTATGTCTTCTGTTTCTTTGTTTTTGGCCGAGTGTGGTTGCTAATCAGAGGCAGCTATCGTTGTCTCTGATTGGGGATCATACCTAGGCAGCCCTTTTTCCCACCTTTAGGTTGTGGGATCTTGTCTTCTGTTAGTTACTGTTGCCTGACAGAACTGTGCGTTTTCGTTTCCGATTTTGTTATTTTGTTTGAGTGTTTTTTAAATTAAAATCATGAACACTTTCCACTCTGCGCCTTGGTCTACTCCTTCTACCACCAACGAGAGCCGTAACAGTAATATGTTCAAATCAAATAAAAAATCTAATAAAATATTATTGCACATGCGCCGAATACAACAGGTGTTTCACCTTACAGTGAAATGCTTACTTACAAGTCCTTACCAACAGTGCAGCTTTACGAAAAAAATTGAAATATAACAAACAATTGAGGAGCAACAATAAAATAACAGCAGCGAGGCTATATATAGGGGATTCTGGTACAGGGTCAATGTTTAGGCTATATATAGGGGATTCTGGTACAGGGTCAATGTTTAGGCTATATTTAGGGGATTCTGGTACAGGGTCAATGTGGAGGCTATATGCAGGGGATTCTGGTACAGAGTCAATGTGGAGGCTATATACAGGGGATTCTGGTACAGAGTCAATGTGGAGGCTATATACAGGGGATTCTGGTACAGAGTCAATGTGGAGGCTATATACAGGGGATTCTGGTACAGGGTCAATGTTTAGGCTATATATAGGGGATTCTGGTACAGGGTCAATGTTTAGGCTATATTTAGGGGATTCTGGTACAGGGTCAATGTGGAGGCTATATGCAGGGGATTCTGGTACAGAGTCAATGTGGAGGCTATATACAGGGGATTCTGGTACAGAGTCAATGTGGAGGCTATATACAGGGGATTCTGGTACAGAGTCAATGTGGAGGCTATAAACAGGGGGTTCTGGTACAGAGTCAATGTGGAGGCTATATACAGGGGATTCTGGTACAGAGTCAATGTTTAGGTTATATACAACGGGTTCCGGTACAGAGTCAATGTGCGGGGGCACTGGTTAGTCAAGGTAATTGAGGCACCATGTACATGAAGGTAGAGGTAAAGTGACTATGCATGGCTTGTAAACAGAGAGTAGCAGCAGTGTAAAAATGGGGAGTGGGGACAACGCAAATAGCCATTTGATTAACTGTTCAGGAGTTTTATGGCTTGGGGATAGAAGCTGTTAAGAAGCCTTTTGGACCTAGACTTGGCGCTCTGGTACCGCTTTCCGTGCAGCAGCAAAGAGATCAGTCTAAGACTTGGGTGGCTGGAGTCCTTGGCAATTTTTTGGGCCTTCCTCTGACACTGCCTGGTATCGAGGTCCTGGATGAAAGGAAGCTTGGCCACAGTGATGTACTGGGCCGTACACACTACCTTCTGTAGTGCCTTGCAGTCGGAGGCCGAGCAGTTGTCATACCAGGCGGCGATGCAACCGGTCAGGATGCTCTCGATGGTGCAGCTGTAGAACTTTTTGAGGATCTGAGGACCCATGCCCAATCTTTTCAGTCTCCTGAGGGTGAATGGGCTTTGTCGTGCCCTCTTCATGACTGTCTTGGTGTGTTTGGACCATGTTAGTTGGTGATGTGAACACCAAGGAACTTGAAGCTCTCAACATACTCCACTATAGCCCCATCGATGAGAATGGGGGCATGCTTAGTCCTCCTTTTCCTGTAGGCCACAATGATCTCCTTGCCTTGATCGCGTTGAGGGAGAGGTTGTTATCCTTGCACCACACGGTCAGGTCTCTGAACTCCTCCCTATAGGCTGTCTCATCATTGTCAGGGATCAGGACTACCACTGTTGTGATGTCGGAAAACTTAATGATGGTGTTGGAGTTGTGCCTGGCCATGCAGTCATGGGTGAACAGGGAGTACAGGGGGGACTGAGCACGCACCCCTAAGGGGACCCTGTGTTGAGGATAAGCGTGGCGGATGTGTTGTTACCTACCACCTGGGGGCGGCCCGTCAGGAAGTCCAGGATTCAGTTGCAGAGGGATGTGTTTAGTCCCAGGGTCCTTATCTTAATAATGAGATTTGAGTGCACTAGGGTGTTGAACGATGAGCTGTAGTCAATGAATAGCATTCTCACATAGGTGTTAATTTTGTTCAGGTGGGAAAGGGCGGTGTGGAGTGTAATAGAGATTGCATCATCTGTGGATCTGTTAGGGTGGTATGCGAATTGGAGTGGGTCTAGGGTTTCTAGGATAATGGTGTTGATGTGAGCAATAACCAACCTTTCAAAGCCCTTCATGGCTACAGATGTGAGTGCTATGGTTCGGTAGTCATTTAGACAAGTTACCTTGGTGTTCTTGGGCATAGGGACTATGGTGGTCTGCTTGTAACATGTTGGTATTACAGACTCGGTCAGGGACAGGTTGAAAATGTCAGTGAAGACACTTGCCAGTTGATCAGCGCATGCTCAGAGTACATGTCCTTGTAATCTGTCTGGCCCAGCGGCCTTGTGACTGTTGACCTGTTTAAAGATCTTATTCACATCGGCTGTGGAGAGTATGTCAACACAATCGTCCGAAACAGCTGATGCTCTCATGCATGCTTCAGTGTTGCTTGCCTCGAAGTGAGCATAGAAGTTATTTAGCTCATCTCGTAGGCTTGTTTCACTGGGCAGCTCGCTCCTGTGCTTCCCTTTGTAGTCTGTTATAGTTTCCAAGCCCTGTCACATCCGACGAGCGTCGGAGCCGGTATAGTACAATTAGAATCTTATTCCTGTATTGGCGCTTTGCCTGTTTCACGGGTCGTAGGAGGGCATAGCAGGATTTATTTTAAGCTTCCGGGTTAGAGTCCCGCTCCTTGAAACCGGCAGCTCTAGCCTTTAGCTCAGTGAGGATGTTCTCCTGTAATCCTGGCTTCTGGTTGGGGTATGTACATATGGTCACTGTCGGGACGATGTCATTGATGCATTTTTACAGTGTGTTGTTTAGGATTTACTGATTGATGGTGTAGTGTTTATGTCAGCAGAGCATCTGTGTACTCTTGTGTCAGTCAGAGTGGCAAACATACACTATTGAATTCCAAATGGCAGTGGCAATCTCCTACAGGCACTACCTATGGGCCCTCGTCAACAGTAATGCACTATTCAGACTTGTTTTTTGGAGAAGTGAGTGGTAGGACTGAAGAGGATGGATAAGCCTAACTGCCTGCAGAGGAAGAAGAGTAGAAGGAGGAAGAGACCTATTTTGATGGAAAGTTTATTTGAGGATGGTTCTTATACCTTGCTCACAGGGCTTCTCATGTATGGAGGACAAGAGGACTTTATCTGTTTCTATTCTCTCTCCCTCCATCCCACTCTTTCTATTTTGCCTGTCTATCCCACAGATCATTGTGAACAAGCCCCCCGTGTTCCTGCTCTCTGTCTGTGTGGAGCAGGGATGGGATCGTACAGCTAGCCTGAGGACATATCCATGTATTCACAGCTAGATCACCAACTATCAACCACCTCTAACACTAAACCTGTCAGAAACACACACACACACACACACACACACACACACACACACACACAGATGCACACTACAATAATATTGCGGGATTTTTTTCTGCAATCCACTACAATTAGCAGGAAGTAGAGATACATTGGTGCAGCTGAAAAAAAATGAGGCATACATTTCTAATCTGATTATTATACTTAGATCATAATTTGAAAATTGTACCTTTTCAATAAACCATGTTTTCAGAGAATTAAAATGATAAAACGTTTTTTATTTCTTCGGACTAATCCTTAATCTGTCTAAACACTTGACGGGGGATTGACAGCGGTTCAGAGAGAAGCAGCAAGAGAGAGAGAGAGGTCTTAGCTGAGCTCTGTGGCCAAGGGACAGGATCCATTATTGTGTGAAAAACAATTAAACAGACAATTAGATGAGCAATGAAGAGGGGAAGAAAGGGAAACAATAAATAGTCTTAATACATTGATGCATTTCAGAAGAGCTCATAGGGAGAGAGAGAGAGAGAGAGAGAGAGAGAGAGAGAGAGAGAGAGAGAGAGAGAGCGAGATAGAGATAGAGATAGAGATAGAGAGAGAGAGAGATGAAAAGTGAGATAGAGAGAGAGATAGAGACCATATTAGAGATACATATTTCCCTCAGATTACACAGATCCACAAAGAATTCGAAAACAAATCCAATTTTGAAAAACTCCCATATCTACTGGGTGAAATTCCACAGTGTGCCATCACAGCAGCAAGATTTGTGACCTGTTGCCACGAGAAAAGGGCAAGAGTGAAGAACAAACACCATTGTAAATACAACCCATATTTATGCTTATTTATTTTATCTTGTGTCCTTTAACCATTTGTACATTATTAAATCACTGTATATACATAATATGACATTTGTAATGTCTTTATTGTTTTGAAACTCCTGTATGTGTAATGTTTACTGTTAATTTTTATTGTTTATTTCACTTTATATATTCACTTTATATATTATCTACCTCACTTGCTTTGGCAATGTTAACACATGTTTCCCATGCCAATAAAGCCCTTGAATTGAATTGAATTGAGAGAGAGAGAGATAGAGAGAGAGAGAGAGGGAGAGAGAGAGAGAGACACAGAGAGATAGATAGATAGATAGATAGATAGATAGATAGATAGATAGATAGATAGATAGATAGAGGAAAAGTGACAGAGAGAGAGAGAGAGAGAGAGAGAGAGAGAGAGGGGGGAAAAGTGAGATAGCGAAAGAGAGAGATAGATAGAAAGCACTTTCTTTCTCTCTCTCTCTCTCTCTCTCTCTCTCTCTCTCTCTCACAATCTCTCTATATTTTCCTCTCTCCTTTCTATCTCTCTCTTTTCCTCTCTCTCTTTTAATTTATTCCTCTCTCTCTCTTTATCTCTCTCATCTCTCTTTTCCTCTCTCTCTTTCTCTCTCTCTCTCTCTCTCTCCCTCTCTCTCTCTCTCTCTCTCTATATTCTCCTCTCTCTCTCTCTCTCTCTCTCTCTTTCTCTCTCTCGTCATGATCCACAGTATCATATCCAGAGAATGAGAGAAAACTGAGCGCACAAGAGAGGGGGATGAAAACAGACGAGACTAGAGAGGGATGGAGCAGGCCCAGCCACAGGGGAAACAATGGCCTTAATTATACCAGTGTTTGTCATCAGTCTCTTGTCTGGCCTGTATCCCTGCAGGCCCCTAAAGGCCCCTGACGTCCTTTGTTGTTGTGGATGGGGAATTAGACGAACACAGCGTGTGTCTGAGGAATGACTGTGGTGAATTTAACCACTAGTTACCAGCAGTAGTTCACATCAACATGGGAGAGAAGATAAGGGAGAATAGAAAACATAGAACAGAACATATAGAATTACAACTAGATATTCATTCCAACTGACGCCATCATTGAAAGGGCAAGACTCTCCATAATCCCGTTGCCTGAAGTTAAGGCGAATGTCTCAATTTTCTTTGGAGATTGTGTTGGATACAACCCACTGAACTGTGAGTAAAGACAGACACTGTCTTTGATATGATGAGAAAGAACATCAGCAAACAATGCAATGTGGAAGCAAAGAGACCTTACAAGGACTCTCCACTGGTACCAGCGCTGACAAAACATTGCAGCATTACCTCTCTGTTTATTAATGTCTGTGAGCTAAAGAGCCTCTCTCTCTCTCTCTCTGTCTCTCTGTCTCTCTGTCTGTCTGTCTGCCTGTCTGTCTGTCTGTCTGTCTGTCTGTCTGTCTGTCTGTCTGTCTGTCTGTCTGTCTGTCTGTCTGTCTGTCTGTCTGTCTGTCTGTCTGTCTGTCTGTCTCTCTCTCTCTCTCTCTCTCTCTCTCGCTCTCTCTCTCTCTCTCTCTCCCTCCCTCCCTCCCTCCCTCCCTCCCTCCCTCCCTCCCTCCCTCCCTCCCTCTCAGTGGTCCCCATCGGCGTAGCTGCTTGTAATTGAGTATTAATGAAATAAGATGACTGGGTCTGTCCTGTATGTGTCACGATCAGGGTCTCTGTGGTGCAACGCTGGTGTTTTCATCTCTCTCTCTCTCTCTCTCTCTCTCTCTCTCTCTCTCCCCCTCTCTCTCTCTCTCTCTCTCTCTCTCTCCTCTCTCGCTGTCTTTCTCTTTCTTGGTCTCTCGTTCTACTGTTTTAGAGGACTTCGTTATCTATTATGTATGAAGGATTAGTCTCCCCTGTTTTGTTCCCTCCAGTGCTGTGTGTGTGTGTGTGTGTGTATGTGTGTGTGTGTATGTGTATGTGTGTACGTGAAAGAAGGGGCTCACAGGTGGCCTTGACTCACCGCCTCTAAACAGGTGTGTACCCCCCCCCCCCCCCCCCCCTCGGTCCCTGTCCTGTTTAACCTTGGAGCAGGAACAGAACGTTCTGGTAAGGGTGTAGGCGGACACAGGTGGGCTTCTCCACTGCAGCTGAGGCTGAGGATGGAGCTGGGGCAGAGGATGGAGCTGGGGCAGAGGATGGAGCTGGGGCAGAGGATGGAGCTGGGGCAGAGGATGGAGCTGGGACTGAGGATGGAGCTGGGGCAGAGGATGGAGCTGGGACTGAGGATGGAGCTGGGGCAGAGGATGGAGCTGGGACTGAGGATGGAGCTGGGGCAGAGGATGGAGCTGGGGCAGAGGATGGAGCTGGGGCAGAGGATGGAGCTGGGGCTGAGGATGGAGCTGGGACTGAGGTAGATACACACACACACGTACGGAACACACACACTAAACAGGAGTAGGGGACTAGCAGCGGCTGAGATTGTTTTGTTACATATGCATTATAAATATGAATAAAAGTCCCTTGACGGGCCACGGTTCTGCTATGCTCCTGTAATCTCTCACAATAGAAAGCCAAGGCTCCTAACCATGACAGAGGGAGGAGGGTGAGAGAGGGAGGGAGGGTGAAAGAGGAGCCTAGAGAGAGAGAGGGAGAAGGGGAGAGAGAGAGGGAGGGAGGGAGAGAGAGGGTCCGAGAGAGAGAGAGGGGGAAAGGAAGACAGAGAGGGAGAAGGGGAGAGAGAGAGGGAGAGAGGGAGAGAGAGAAGAAGAGAGGGAGAGAGAGAGGGAGAGAGGGAGAGAGAGAGAGGGAAAACATGGCCTTTGTGATTTATCATTCTGGAAATGTCTGAGAAGTGGAGAAGGTCTGTAATCCATCAAGATTATTTTAGTATTCAATTCTTTAGGATACTCTGCACTCCCTCCATGTGGTCCTCTGTCCACTTTCATCTGATACATAAGTAGATAACAGACCAAGTTTGTATCCCAAATAGTTGTGATGTAAACTACTCAAGTAAAAATACTTTAAATCAAATCAAATCAAACTTTATTTGTCACATGCGCTGAATACAACAAGTGTAGACTTTACCGTGAAATGCTAACTAACAAGCCCTTAACCAACAGTGCAGTTCAAGAAGAAGAAAATATTTACCAAGTAGACTAAAATGAAAAGTAACAATAAAAAGTAGTACAATAAGAATGACAATAACGAGGCATTATACAGGGGGCACCGGTACCGAGTCAGTGTGCGGGGGTACAGGTTAGTAATGAGGTTATATACAGGGGGCACCGGTACCGAGTCAGTGTGCGGGGGTACAGGTTAGTAATGAGGTTATATACAGGGGGTACCGGTACCGAGTCAGTGTGCGGGGGTACAGGTTAGTAATGAGGTTATATACAGGGGGTACTGGTACTGAGTCAGTGTGCGGGGGTACAGGTTAGTAATGAGGTTATATACAGGGGGTACCAGTACCGAGTCAGTGTGTGAGGGTACAGGTTAGTAATGAGGTTATATACAGGGGGTACCGGTACCGAGTCAGTGTGCGGGGTACAGGTTAGTAATGAGGTTATATACAGGGGGCACCGGTACTGAGTCAGTGTGCGGGGGTACAGGTTAGTAATGAGGTTATATACAGGGGGCACCGGTACCGAGTCAGTGTGCGGGGGTACAGGTTAGTAATGAGGTTATATACAGGGGGCACCGGTACCGAGTCAGTGTGCGGGGGTACAGGTTAGTAATGAGGTTATATACAGGGGGTACTGGTACTGAGTCAGTGTGCGGGGGTACAGGTTAGTAATGAGGTTATATACAGGGGGCACCGGTACCGAGTCAGTGTGCGGGGTACAGGTTAGTAATGAGGTTATACACAGGGGGTACTGGTACTGAGTCAGTGTGCGGGGGTACAGGTTAGTAATGAGGTTATATACAGGGGGCACCGGTACCGAGTCAGTGTGCGGGGTACAGGTTAGTAATGAGGTTATATACAGGGGGTACTGGTACTGAGTCAGTGTGCGGGGGTACAGGTTAGTAATGAGGTTATATACAGTGGGCACCGGTACCGAGTCAGTGTGCGGGGTACAGGTTAGTAATGAGGTTATATACAGGGGGTACTGGTACTGAGTCAGTGTGCGGGGGTACAGGTTAGTAATGAGGTTATATACAGGGGGCACCGGTACCGAGTCAGTGTGCGGGGTACAGGTTAGTAATGAGGTTATATACAGGGGGCACCGGTACGGAGTCAGTGTGCGGGGTACAGGTTAGTAATGAGGTTATATACAGGGGGTACCGGTACCGAGTCAGTGTGCGGGGTTACAGGTTAGTAATGAGGTTATATACAGGGGGTACCGGTACCGAGTCAGTGTGCGGGGGTACAGGTTAGTAATGAGGTTATATACAGGGGGCACCGGTACCGAGTCAGTGTGCGGGGGTACAGGTTAGTAATGAGGTTATATACAGGGGGCACCGGTACCGAGTCAGTGTGCGGGGGTACAGGTTAGTAATGAGGTTATATACAGGGGGTACCGGTACCGAGTCAGTGTGCGGGGGTACAGGTTAGTAATGAGGTTATATACAGGGGGTACCAGTACCGAGTCAGTGTGTGAGGGTACAGGTTAGTAATGAGGTTATATACAGGGGGTACCGGTACCGTGTCAGTGTGCGGGGGTACAGGTTAGTAATGAGGTTATATACAGGGGGTACCGGTACTGAGTCAGTGTGTGAGGGTACAGGTTAGTAATGAGGTTATATACAGGGGGTACCGGTACCGAGTCAGTGTGCGGGGGTACAGGTTAGTAATGAGGTTATATACAGGGGGTACCAGTACCGAGTCAGTGTGTGAGGGTACAGGTTAGTAATGAGGTTATATACAGGGGGTACCGGTACCGTGTCAGTGTGCGGGGGTACAGGTTAGTAATGAGGTTATATACAGGGGGTACCGGTACTGAGTCAGTGTGTGAGGGTACAGGTTAGTAATGAGGTTATATACAGGGGGTACCGGTACCGAGTCAGTGTGCGGGGGTACAGGTTAGTAATGAGGTTATATACAGGGGGTACCGGTACCGAGTACCCCTCCTTATGTGTTTCTTGAGTACACCTGTTTTGAGTTGGTTATAATTAGTGAGGCTTTATTAGTCAGCCGGCCCGCCTGGTTCTTTGTGCGGGATTGATTATTGAAACCCTGGTGTTTGCATTAGATGTACATGTTTGTGTATTTAGTGACTGTTTTCGTTTCCCCGTGTCTGGGGCATTTGGGTTGAGTAACCTAAGTGGGTTGACCGTAGTTCACCGTGTGTGCATTAAAGAAGCACTTTATTGAGCTCTGCTTTCCTGCGCCTGATTTCACCCTCATGACACCCAGGACCTTACAGGTACAGGTTAGTAATGAGGTTATATACAGGGGGCACCGGTACTGAGTCAGTGTGCGGGGGTACAAATCAAATCAAATCAAATTTTATTTGTCACATACACATGGTTAGCAGATGTTAATGCGAGTGTAGCGAAATGCTTGTGCTTCTAGTTCCGACAATGCAGTAATAACAAGTAATCTAACTAACAATTCCAAAACTACTGTCTTGTACACAGTGTAAGGGGATAAAGAATATGTACATAAGGATATATGAATGAGTGATGGTACAGAGCAGCATAGGCAAGATACAGTAGATGGTATCGAGTACAGTATGTACAAATGAGATGAGTATGTAAACAAAGTGGCATAGTTTAAAGTGGCTAGTGATACATGTATTACATAAGGATACAGTCGATGATATAGAGTACAGTATATACGTATGCATATGAGATGAATAATGTAGGGTAAGTAACATTATATAAGGTAGCATTGTTTAAAGTGGCTAGTGACATATTTACATCATTTCCCATCAATTCCCATTATTAAAGTGGCTGGAGTTGAGTCAGTGTCAGTGTGTTGGCAGCAGCCACTCAGTGTTAGTGGTGGCTGTTTAACAGTCTGATGGCCTTGAGATAGAAGCTGTTTTCCAGTCTCTCGGTCCCAGCTTTGATGCACCTGTACTGACCTCGCCTTCTGGATGATAGCGGGGTGAACAGGCAGTGGCTCGGGTGGTTGATGTCCTTGATGATCTTTATGGCCTTCCTGTGACATCGGGTGGTGTAGGTGTCCTGGAGGGCAGGTAGTTTGCCCCCGGTGATGCGTTGTGCAGACCTCACTACCCTCTGGAGAGCCTTACGGTTGAGGGCGGTGCAGTTGCCATACCAGGCGGTGATACAGCCCGCCAGGATGCTCTCGATTGTGCATCTGTAGAAGTTTGCGAGTGCTTTTGGTGACAAGCCGAATTTCTTCAGCCTCCTGAGGTTGAAGCGGCGCTGCTGCGCCTTCTTTACGATGCTGTCATTACAGGCTAGTAATGAGGTTATACTGTATTTTTTACAACTTTTACTTCACTACATTCCTAAAGAAAATAATAAACACAAATGCTCCATTTGTAAATTAATGTCTGAGTGTTGGAGTCTGTCCCTGACTATCCGTAAAAAATTATAATATGTACAAATTGTGCCGTCTGGTTTGCATAATTTAAGGAATTTGAAATTATTAATATTTTTCAATTTACTTTTGATACTGAAGTATATTTTAGCAATTCCATTTACTTTTGATACTGAAGTATATGTAAAACCAAATACTTTTAGACTTTTACTGAAGTATTATTTTACTGGGTGACTTTCACTTTCACTTGAGTCATTTTACATTAAGGTGTCTTTACTTTTACTCAAGTTTGACAATCGACTACTTTTTCCACCACTGCCAAATGGCACTTAAATCCCTGTCCCAAAGTAGTGCACTAAACAGGGAATAGGGTGTCAGTTGGGACACTCCATTCTGTTTGGCTGAGGCAGGCATTTATACAGCCACACAGTCAGTGTTGTACCGACTGTACCGTATTCTGCTGCTACAATGAAACGACAGGTGGGCAGAGAAACCAAACCACATCTTCAGAGAAAATAGTGTGAAAAGATTGGTCTATTTACACACTGACACGGACCAATGGCATGGCAGCAGGGTGATTAGGACTTGTGTTAGGAATAATAGCGCTCCATGGAGTTACAATACAATCTTTAGAGTGTGAGGATCTTGGTCAAGACATTGTGATGAGATGATTGTTTTTCCTCAGAGTATACGTGGAAAGTGTATTGTATTACAAATCAACAGAAACAGAGGGAGAGGGTTAACTGAAGACTGTCACCTCAAGGCCTCTTAGGGGAAATGAAGGCTAACCATGTTTCTAAATGTTCCTAAAGTCTCATGGACAGATGCACAAAACATAACTAAACATAACTGATATTGTAGCGTCTATCAACAGACTGTGGTATGCGAAGACTAATGGGGAACTTGTTCCCGTGACGATTTGTCGTCACTGATCATTTGGACAAATCACGATTTTTCCGGTGTTTTTTGACCCGTGGAAGTCCTTGTAACTTGCTAACAGAGGAGGTGGAGCCCTGCTTCTGTTCCACATTCTAGTATCTTTTCAAACAAGTCTGCCTCCAGGACATAACTGACCCTGTCTCCAGGTTACTCCTGTCTCCAGGTTACTCTCCGGCCCACAACAAGAGCCATCTACGCCGTCTAACTGGGCGTTCCAAGCCCCAGACATAGCCGTCTAACTGGGCGTCAGAGCCCCAGACATAGCCGTCTAACTGGGCGTCAGAGCCCCAGACATAGCCGTCTAACTGGGGGTGAGAGCCCCAGACATAGCCGTCTAACTGGGGGTGAGAGCCCCAGACATAGCCGTCTAACTGGGGGTGAGAGCCCCAGACATAGCCGTCTAACTGGGGGTGAGAGCCCCAGACATAGCCCTTTCACTGGGGGTCAGAGCCCCAGACATAGCCCTTTCACTGGGGGTCAGAGCCCCAGACATAGCCCTTTCACTGGGGGTCAGAGCCCCAGACATAGCCGTCTAACTGGGGGTCAGAGCCCCAGACATAGCTGTCTAACTGGGGGTCAGAGCCCTAGACATAGCCGTCTAACTGGGGGTCAGAGCCCCAGACATAGCCGTCTAACTGGGGGTCAGAGCCCCAGACATAGCTGTCTAACTGGGCGTCAGTGCCCCAGACATAGCCGTCTAACTGGGGGTCAGAGCCCCAGACATAGCCCTCTCACTGGAGGTCAGAGCCCCAGACATAGCCCTCTCACTGGTGGTCAGACCCCCAGACATAGCCCTCTCACTGGAGGTTTCTTTCTACCCTGACCCAACCTGCACCACCACCAACACTACAGACCCACACAGACCCATCACCAACCCATACAGACCCCTGTCTGACCCTGACCCACCACCAACACTATAGACTCCTGTCTGACCCTGACCCACCACCAACAGTATAGACCCCTGTCTGACCCTGACCCACCACCAACACTATAGACCCCTGTCTGACCCTGACCCACCACCAACACTATAGACCCCTGTCTGACCCTGACCCACCACCAACACTATAGACCCCTGTCTGACCCTGACCCACCACCAACACTAAAGACCCCTGTCTGACCCTGACCCACCACCAACACTATAGACCCCTGTCTGACCCTGACCCACCACCAACACTACAGACCCCTGTCTCAAGTTCATTGCAACAAACAATAGTACGCAAGTATAAACACCATGGGACCACGCAGCCGTCATACCGCTCAGGAAGGAGACACGGTCTGTCTCCTAGAGATGAACGTACTTTGGTGCGAAAAGTGCAAATCAATCCCAGAGCAACATCAAAGAACCAAGTGATGATGCTGGAGGAAACAGGTACAAAAGTATATATTACCACAGTAAAACAAGTCCTATATCGAAATGACATGAAAGGCCACTCAGCAAGGAAGAAGCCACTGCTCCAAAACTGCCATAAAAAAAGACAGACTACGGTTTGCAACTGCACATAGGGACAAAGATCATACTTTTTGTAGAAATGTCCTCTGGTCTGATGAAACAAAAATATAACTGTTTGGCCATAATGACCATTGTTATGTTTGGAGGAAAAAGGGTGAGGCTTGCAAGCCGAATAACACCATCCCAACCGTGAAGCACGGGGTTGGCAGCATCATGTTGTAGGGGAGCTTTGCTGCAGGAGGGACTGGTGCACTTCACAAAATAGATGGCATCATGAAAGGTGAAATTTATGTGGATATTTTGAATCTCAAGACATCATTCAGGAAGTTAAAGCTTGGTCGCAAATGTGTCTTCCAAATGGATAATGACCCCAAGCATACTTCCAAAGTTGTGGCAAAATGGCTTAAGGACGACCAAGTCAAGATATTGGACTGGCCATCACAAAGCCCTGACCTCAATCCTTTAGAACATTTTTATGGGCAGACCTGAAAAAGAGTGTGCGAGCAAGGAGGCCTACAAACCTGACTCAGTTACACCAACTTTGTCAGGAGGAAAGGGCCAAAATTCCCCCAACGTATTGTGGGAAGCTTGTGGAAATCTACCTGAAACGTTTTACACAAGTTAAACAATTTAAAGGCAATTCTACCAAACACTAATTGAGTGTATGTAAACTGGGAATGTGATGAAAGAAATAAAAGCTTAAATAAATATTTCTCTCTACTATTATTCTGACATTTCACATTCTTAAAATAAAGTGGTGATCCTAACTGACCTAAGCTAGGGAGTTTTTACTAGGATTAAATGTCAGGAATTGTGAAAAGCTGAGATTAAAAGTATTTGACTAAGGTGTAAGTTAACTTCCCACTTCAACTGTATCATATCAACCAGCATCTACCTCAATCACTTCCTCAAACAGTACACTCTCCCTGGGGCAGTTCTACCCTGACCTGTACCCTCCATTCCACCTGTTGGCCAGCCCTAAAAGCCAATTAGCCAGTAGGCCACAGCCTTATTTCATTGGTCTCAGTTGAACAAATCAATTGAGCCAGGTTACTAGGGACTGTTGCTTAATGCTTCCCCATTGCTGATAATTCAATAAGTGAACAGCTTTGGCCTTGTCTGCCCTTGTGGGGAGAGAGTAAATTGATAAATATATTAATAAATACATATGGATAGAGACAGCCAGAGAGAGTATGTATAAATAGACAAGTGTGTGTGTGTGGAGGGGGGGGGGGGGGGGGGGGGTCAACAGGGCCCACGTTAGGGAATCACTGGTGCTCATCTCTGCCTTCTGGCTTCAATTGTTTATAAGAGGAGGCTGCTCTCCATCTCTCTTCATCTCTCTCTATATCTGTCTCTCTCTGTTATGGGGTTTTAAGTAACCACGGCAACAAAGGCAGCTTCATTTATAGTTTTGCAGTGTGTATGTCTTTCTGTCTGTTCTTCTATTTAAGTATGCATCAAATCACCTCTACACTTTCCCCCCATACACTTTGAGAACAATGCATCTCTAGGAAATGTGTACAGAGTGCAGAGGGAGGAGAGAGAAATGGTGTTGTTGTTGTTTTTCCAGGATAGCTGTGTTAGCACAGCAGCATGCTAGCCACATCATTCTGACTGTCATACTATGGAGGAGGCAGGATATGGTTCTGTTTACAGATTCTAGAATGGGGTATGTAGAAGCATTCTACAACTAGCTCTCACAGGCTCACGTCAGAAATAGACCATGTTTCTCAAACGCCAAATTTCGATGTTGTTTAATGTCAAGTTTACAAATGAACTCAGAAAATCTAAAGGTTAGGGTGAACTTTAGGCATTAACTGTGACATTTTAAGGTTAGTCATTACCTCTCATGGGTTAAGGTAATGATAAAGGTTTGGGATACGCTTAAAACAAAAATCTAAACTTTCTATTGCTGGATTCTAACTTGCTTACGTGCATCTGCCTTCCCCGTCCACAATGCCTGAAGCCTACTTGTAGGTAACAGCCTACAGTGGCCGGTTTACACTTCATCTCACAACGTCTTCAGACATGGATAAACGTCCAATACTGACTTGTATCACGAGTGACCTGCCTGAAATGAAAGATGGTTGCAGTAAAATAAGGAAGTACATTTGAGACATATTCCTCTGAGGTTTTCCCCTCCTCCCCAGCAGACCAGATGTGACAGGGCCTTTGAACAATCAGGGTTCACTTAACTCACAGATCAACTAATTGAATGTAACCTGTAGTGAGAGAGCCAGAGAAACAGCACCATGCAACGCACACACACACACACACACACACACACACACACACACACACACACACACACACACACACACACACACACACACACCAACACACACCAACACACACACACACGCTGCCAGAGGATACATCCCCATCCAGAGGAAACCAGGGGCAGGAAGAAGAAGTCTGTTTAATGGGCTCAGTATGATGTGTTGTGATGCAAGAGAAGCGAACAAGGATAATTTGTATGTGTGTGTGTGAGGTGTGTGTGTGTCAGCTGTGTATGTCAGGTGAGAGGGTGAGGTGTTTGTGTCAGGTGTGTGGGTGAGGTCTGTGTGTGTGTGTGTGTGTGTGTGTCAGGTGTGTGTGAGGTGTGGTGCGAGGTGTGTGTGTGTCAGGTTTGCGTGATGTGTGTCAGGTGTGGTGTACGGTGTGTGTCAAGTGTGTGTGTGGAGTGTCAGGTGTGTGTCATGTGTGTGTCAGGTGTGTGTGAGGTGTGTGTGTGAAGTGTGCTGTAGATTTCTGAACCAATATTAGGAGCTTATTTCTTGCCTTCTCTCTCAGATCTCCATGGAGATAGTGACCTGACCTCCACCATTATCATTCTCCTCCTGCACTCTGTGAGGCTGACATGCCCTGCACACACACACACACACACACACACACACACACACACACACACACACACACACACCTGATCCTGGAGAGCCATAGGGTGTGGTTCCTGGTTAAGGCTTCTAACTTAAGCTAACATACCCTGTAGTTCTCCAGGTCTAGAGTTCTAACTTAAGCTAACATATCCTGTAGTTCTCCAGGTCTAGAGTTCTAACTAAAGCTAACATATCCTGTAGTTCTCCAGGTCTACAGTTCTAACTAAAGCTAACATATCTTGTAGTTCTCCAGGTCTAGAGTTCTAACTAAAGCTAACATACCCTGTAGTTCTCCAGGTCTAGAGTTCTAACTAAAGCTAACATATCCTGTAGTTCTCCAGGTCTAGAGTTCTAACTAAAGCTAACATACCCTGTAGTTCTCCAGGTCTAGAGTTCTAACTAAAGCTAACATACCCTGTAGTTTTCCAGGTCTAGAGTTCTAACTAAAGCTAACATACCCTGTAGTTCTCCAGGTCTAGAGTTCTAACTAAAGCTAACATACCCTGTAGTTCTCCAGGTCTAGAGTTCTAACTAAAGCTAACATACCCTGTAGTTCTCCAGGTCTAGAGTCCTAACTAAAGCTAACATATCCTGTAGTTCTCCAGGTCTAGAGTTCTAACTAAAGCTAACATACCCTGTAGTTCTCCAGGTCTAGAGTTCTAACTAAAGCTAACATACCCTGTAGTTCTCCAGGTCTAGAGTTCTAACTAAAGCTAACATATCCTCTAGTTCTCCAGGTCTAGAGTTCTAACTAAAGCTAACATACCCTGTAGTTCTCCAGGTCTACAGTTCTAACTAAAGCTAACATATCCTGTAGTTCTCACACCCAGAGGTGAACACACACGTCTCACAACCAGAGGAAAACCTTCCTATTTACCTCTCCCCGGTGTTCATAGCCTGATAAAAGACTCAACGAAATATGGGACCTTTTTTTAAAAAAAAATTTCAACAAATGTCAGATAAAGTCATCATCTTTTTATAACAGAAAGCCGATTACTCTTCCTAGCCAGCCTGGTGGCAGAGGCCTAGTATTGGGGACGAGGCCTGCGTCCCAAATGGCAGCCTATTTCCTATATAGTGTATATAGTTCCTTTCCTAAATTAGTGCACTATGTAGGGCAAAGGGTGCCATTTGGGATGCAGGCACAGGATAATTCTAAGGGACAAGGTGGAGGGTGTAAAGAGCTCTGAGATAAATTGGATTTAGTCTCTTCTTATATTCTTAAATATAGATGTATTATCCATAACCCTCTTTGGTTGACAAGCAGGATTATACTGATGTGAATAGAATGTCTGTGTATTCAACAAATGGTTTTAGATTTGAGATATTAAAGATGCTGCTTTTTTCCTGATAGTTTTTCATTTTGTTTATATAGATGTTGTCCTGTCTACCTTGCTCCATCTTCACTAGCAGTACATTCTGAGCCTCTCCCTCTATCTCCCCTGTTAGAGGGCAGGGGGCCAAACTCACAGTTGTATTACAGGCACATGGGAAAGCAGCTTTAGTGTTTCACTGTCGTGGAATGATGCAATGAAGCGTGTGTGTATGTCTCTGTGTGTGTGTGTGTGTGTGTGTGTGTGTGTGTGTGTGTGTGTTCACCAGAGATAGAGAGCATGTGTAAAATCCCAGAAGGATCCAGGTCAGTTTCCAGTTTCCAGCCTTGGCAGTAGCAGCACCGTAAAATGTGTGTGCGTGTGTGTTTGGGTGTGTGTGTTTGTGTCCTCTTGGGGCAGTGTGTGTTAGTCTCCCGGGCGGCATGCTGTTGGCAGGATTACGGCCAGGACAAGATGTCCAGTGAAATCCCCCCAGTTAGCCTGGCCAGGCGTTGCATAATGTCCGTTTAGCATGGCACCAATTTGGGATTTATCCTCAGCCTCTGACCCCTCCACGGGCCCTTTAGTGGGATCAACACTGTGACGCTCTGTAGCAGATGGATAATGAAGCTGCTGAGATAAATATGTTTCACTCTCTCTCTCTGATCTGCTGTTTCTGTCTGAATAAGAGAAATATGGACGGAGGAGGGAGGCTGTGTGTGTGCGTGTGTGTGTGCGTGCGTGTGGCTAGTGGTGGGTATGCTGTATTGCTGACCACTCTCTTCCTCTCTGTGACTTACTCTCCCCCATTTTAACCTCCCTCTTGCTGCCCTTCTTTCTTCCTCCTTTTCTTAGACAGTCACCACTACATTCTGAAACCCTCACTCATCTTCAATTCCCCTATATTTTCACCTCTCTTTATCTCCCCCTCTCCTCTCTCTGCACCCCCACCCCCCTCTATTCTTATTGTGTGTGTGAGAGGTCTGTGGAAGATGAACTATCTACATTAATCACTAACATACCAAAGATAGGGGGAAGAGTGTACATTGAGGAGAGGAAGAAAATTGATCCACTAATGTTTTTAGTTCCTCTCCATCATCTTTCACAGGCCTCTCACACGCAATCACCAGATCTACTGCTCAGTGGAGAACAGGAGGGCTTCTTAAAGAAAAACTAGAAGGTCTGTGAGAGCCGGAATTCTTACTGGTTGGTAGGTGATCAAATACTTAGGCAATAAAATGCAATTTAATTACTTAAAAATCATACAATGTGATTTTCTGGATTTTTGTTTTAGATTCCGTCTCTCACAGTTGAAGTGTACTTATGATAAAAAATTACAGACCTCTCTCTACATGCTTTGTAAGTGGGAAAACCTGCAAAATCGGCAGTGTATCAAATACTTGTTCTCCCCACTGTGTATATATATATATATATATATATATATATATATATATATATACACACATTGTATAATATGTATTATATGGTACATATTATGGTGCTATCATTCTGTGGACAGAACCATGACCAAGTCATTGAGTGGTTGTGGAATGAATGTGGAACTTATATAGCCATGTTATGTCCATGGTTGACATTGAATTAGATTTACTCTAAATTATTTGATTGAAATGATGCCCTTAATAATGGTGTCTTGGGAATGATACAGCCCCTTTGTGACAGGTGTATTTCCCAGGAGGCCTTTCCAGCCTGGTACAGGAGACACTGCAGGAGGTTAAATTAATATGTCACTCCACTACCAACCTATCAGATTACCACCAGCCCTGAGCTGGAGATACAACCTGCATCAAACAGACACACACACTAACACAATCACACACATGCCCACACACACAAACACACGTGCACACACAGACACCAGGAAACACACACAGACACACAGCGTGTTAAAGGCTGACGGTATCTGCCTCTGCTCAGACTGTGAGGGCTATTGTAGGGACCCATCACCTGTCATTTGAAAAAACAATTAAATTACATCTTAGGGTGGTACTCATCTCATCTCAGGTCTGAACACTGTGCTAATCAAAGATTTCACCTTGCCTGATCGCTCTCTCTGTCTCTGTCTCTCCCACTCCCCCCCCCCCTCTCTTTATTTAAATTTTGTTCTCTGGGTTGAGACTATTTAATTTATGATTACGGAGATGGTCAAAGCACCAATTTAACCCGCCATCCTAGTTTTCATACCATTAATTAATGCAATCTCCTTGGAAATCCAGAGCGACTATAGAGCAATCTGTCTGTCATAGTGTCGGTAGAGAACACATGTTGCCAGACACAGAGATAGTTAAATAGACACATGAGGTCAAGCCAAGCAAGAGATCCTGATAGAAAACTCGCAGAAACATCACAAATCATATAACGAAAGCGTCAAGCCATCATAAAAACAGAGAATTATCTAGGGCAATCAATTAAAAACAAAGCATCTATTTTAGGACACATTCACACACAATTTGCAAGGTGTCAAAGCAGGAAGGAGCATAATCCATACAACCTAGACTAATAGGATGGTTGCTTTGGTCGGTGAACTGCAACAGAGATATGCTTGTAGGAACCTAGGTCCTTTTGAGACGCACGCACGCACACACACACCCACACACACACACACACACACACACACACACACACACAGAGACACACACACACACACAGGTTCAGCAGGAGATGATGAGATGTAACCCCCGTGCTGACACAGTAGCAGACAAACTGTGTGCTCTATTCACATGAGCCTGTGTGTGTGTGTGTGTGTGTGTGTGTGTGTGTGTGTGTGTGTGTGTGTGTGTGTGTGTGTGTGTGTGTGTGTGTGTGTGTGTGTGTGTGTGTGTGTGTGTGTGTGTGTATTTTCTTGAAAGGTTAGCTCTTGGAGACTGGTAGTGCTGGTCTGTTTTCTCAATAAATGTTTTTATAATAACATGATAACATGATAGCATGATAATATAATACTGTGGTAGCATGATAACATAATAATATAATATTATGATAACATGGTAACGTAATAACATGATAATACAATAATATAATAATATGATAACATGGTAACATGGTAACATGAGAACACAATAACATAATACTATAATACTATGATAACATGGTAACACGATAACATTATAACGCAATAACATAATACTATAATACTATGATAACATGGTAACATGATAACATGATAACACAATAACATAATACTATAATACTATGATAACATGGTAACACGATAACATTAAAATGCAATAACATAATACTATAATACTATGATAACATGGTAACATGATAACATGATAACACAATAACATAATACTATAATAACATGTTAACATAATAATATAATACTATGATAACATGGTAACATAATAACATGGTAACATAATAATATAATACTATGATAACATGGTAACATGATAACATGGTAACATAATAATATAATATTATGATAACATGATAACACAATAACATAATACTATAATAACATGTTAACATAATACTATAATACTATGATAACATGTTACCATAATAATATTTTAACATAATAATATAATACTATGATAACATAATAATATAATACTATGATAACATAATAATATAATACTATGATAACATAATAATATAATACTATGATAACATAATACTATGATAACATGGTAACATAATAACATGGTAACATAATAATATAATACTATGATAACATGGTAACATGATAACATGGTAACATAATAATATAATACTATGATAACATAATAATATAATACTATGATAACATAATAATATAATACTATGATAACATAATACTATGATAACATGGTAACATAATAACATGGTAACATAATAATATAATACTATGATAACATGGTAACATGATAACATGTTAACATAATAATATAATACTATGATAACATGGTAACATAATAACATGGTAACATAATAATATAATACTATAATAACATGTTAACATAATAATATAATACTATGATAACATGGTAACATAATAACATGGTAACATAATAATATAATACTATAATAACATGTTAACATAATAATATAATACTATGATAACATGGTGACATAATAACATGGTAACATAATAATATAATATTATGATAACATGGTAACATAATAATATAATACTTTGATAACATGGTACCATAATAACATGGTAACATAATAACGTAATAATATAATAATATAAATACGTGGTAACATGATAACATGATATCACAATAACATAATATTCTAATAATATGATAACATGGTAACATAATAATATAATACTATGATAACATGGTACCATAATAACATGGTAACATAATAACGTAATAATATAATAATATAAATACGTGGTAACATGATAACATGATATCACAATAACATAATATTCTAATAATATGATAACATGGTAACATAATAATATAATACTATGATAACATGGTACCATAATAACGTAATATTATAATAATATAATAATATGGTAACATGGAAACATGATAACACAATAACATAATAATATATTACTATGATAACATTGTACCATAATAACGTAATAATATAATAATATGATAACATGATTACATGGTAACATGATAACACAATAACATAATACTATAATATTATGATAAAATGGTAACATGATAACACAATAACATAATACTATAATATTATGATAACATGGTAACATAATAATATAATACTACGATAACATGATAACAAAATAGTATAATACTATATGATAACATGGTGAAATAATAACATGGTAACATAATATAATACTATGATACCATGATAAAATAATAACATGGTAACATATTAATATAATACTATGATAACATGGTAACATAATAATATAATACTATGATAACATGGTGAAATAATAACATAGCAACATATTAATATAATACTATGATAACATGGTAACATAATAATATAATACTATGATAACATGGTAAAATAATAACATAGTAACATATTAATATAATACCATGATAACATGGTAACATAATAATATAATACTATGATAACATGGTCAAATAATAACATGGTAACATAATAATATAATACTATGATAACATGGTAACATAATAATATAATACTATGATAACATGGTAACATAATAATATAATACTATGATAACATGATAACACAATAACACAATACTATAATAATATGATAACATGTTAACATAATAATATAATACTATGATAACATGGTAAAATAATACCATGGTAAAATAATATTATAAAACATGGTAACATAATAATATAATACTATGATAACATAATACTATGATAACATGGTAAAATAATACCATGGTAAAATAATAATATAATATTATGGTAACATGGTATCATAATAATATAATACTATGATAACATGGTAACATAATAACATGGTAACATTATAATGCCAATAGCATGATAATGGACATGTGGGTAAATGGTTGTTGTCTGTCTAGGTAGTATAGAGGATCAAAAAATAGTTCTGAATGACATTTGCTATAAGCATGTAGAGTACTTCCTAGTTTTATTTTTGTCAGTCATTCCCCACAAATCCAACCTAATAAACTGAAGTGGCTTGAACAAACCCAAAAACCTGTTTCCTTGAAGATTGCAGAGTTCTGCAGGTTGGCTTCAGCACTCTTTGAAATGTTCTTTCAGAGAACAATACATATTTTTGAAAGTGAAATGTCTAAAGTAGTCTGCTCTAAAAGTAGAAGTGCTATACTGAGAAGTTTAACAAAATGTTAACGGGAGACTCAGCGATATGACATAGATGCAGAAAGTAAACTGCATAGAATGTCAACAACTAAGACTGTTGAAGCGCGAGGCTCAACTTCTCCTCTGCTTTGGTACCCTGGCTACCAAGTCTGGCATCTTGCTCATATCAAAATATTAGGTGCTGCTCGTGGCAACGTAACTGAGTCTACCTTTTCAGTTGAGTCTACAAAGATCCTTCAAACTTCATGTTCTCATTTGTGCCTCAGTGCTCATCTATAGGTAGGCCAAGTCTGAGCTAATCTCTAAAAACAGTCTATAGGCTGGTCAGGTCTGATCGTATCTCTACCAACAGTCTGTAGGCAGGTTAGGTCTGATCGTATCTCTACCAACAGTCTGTAGGCAGGTCAGGTCTGATCTAATCTCTAGCAACAGTCTGTAGGGAGGTCAGGTCTGAGCTAATCTCTAAAAACAGTCTATAGGTAGGTCAGGTCTGATCTAATCTCCAGCAAAAGTCTGTAGGCTGGTCAGGTCTGATCGTATCTCTAAAAGCAGTCTGTAGGCAGGTCAGATCTGATCTAATCTCCAGCAACAGTCTATAGGCAGGTCAGGTCTGATCTAATCTCTAGCAACAGTCTATAGGCAGGTCAGGTCTGATTCTAATCTCTAGCAACAGTCTATAGGCAGGTCAGGTCTGATCTAATCTCTAGCAACAGTCTGTAGGTAGGTCAGGTCTGATCTAATCTCTAGCAACAGTCTATAGGCAGGTCAGGTCTGATCTAATCTCTAGCAACAGTCTATAGGTAGGTCAGGTCTGATCTAATCTCCAGCAACAGTCTGTAGGGAGGTCAGGTCTGATCTAATCTCTAGCAACAGTCTGTAGGGAGGTCAGGTCTGATCATATTATTTTACTGTAGTTAGACAGGAGTGAACTATATGGTATTACTGTAGTTAGACAGGAGTGAAATCCGTGGCATGACTGTTAGTAGTTAGACAGTGTAATGGTTTTCCTCCTCTTCGTCTGAAGAGGAGAGGCGAGAAGGATCGGAGGACCAATATGCGGCGTGGTAAGTGTCCATGGTTGTTTATTAAACACACAAACTGAACACTCTATACAAAACAATAAACGTACCATGAATAACAAAAACCGAAAACAGTACCGTGTGGTGTAAAACACAGACACGGAAACAATCACCCACAAAAACACAGTGAAACCCAGGCTACCTAAGTATGATTCTCAATCAGAGACAACTAACGACACCTGCCTCTGATTGAGAACCATACTAGGCCGACCACAGAAAAACAACCTAGACAAACAAAACATAGAATGCCCACCCAGCTCACGTCCTGACCAACAATAAAACAAGGAAAATAAAAAAAAAAGAACTATGGTCAGAACGTGACAGACAGATATAACTATATGGCATTACTGTAGTTAGACAGGAGTGAACTATATTGTATTACTGTACTTAGACAGTAGTGAACTCTATGGTATCACTGCAGTTAGACAGGAGTGATCTCTATGGTATTACTGCAGTTAGACAGGAGTGATCTCTGTGTTATTACTGTAGTTAGACAGTAGTAAACTATGTTATTACTGTAGTTAGAGAGGAATGATCTCTATGGTATTACTGCAGTTAGACAGGAGTGATCTCTGTGGTATTACTGCAGTTAGACAGGAGTGATCTCTATGGTATTACTGCAGTTAGACAGGAGTGATCTCTGTGTTATTACTGTAGTTAGACAGGAGTGATCTCTATGGTATTACTGCAGTTAGACAGGAGTGATCTCTATGGCATTACTGCAGTTAGACAGGAGTGATCTCTGTGGTATTACTGCAGTTAGACAGGAGTGATCTCTATGGTATTACTGCAGTTAGACAGGAGTGATCTCTGTGTTATTACTGTAGTTAGACAGGAGTGATCTCTATGGTATTACTGCAGTTAGACAGGAGTGATCTCTGTGGTATTACTGCAGTTAGACAGGAGTGATCTCTATGGTATTACTGCAGTTAGACACAAGTGATCTCTATGGTATTACTGCAGTTAGACAGGAGTGATCTCTATCGTATTACTGCAGTTAGACAGGAGTGATCTCTATGGTATTTCTGCAGTTAGACAGAAAGAAAGTGATGGAGTTGAAAAACAAATGATAGTCCCACTAAGTGCATACCAAATGGGATGGCATATCACTGCAGAATGCTGTGGTAGCCATGCTGATTAAGTGTCCCTTGAATTCGAAATAAATCACTGACAGTCTCACCAGCAACGCACCCCCACGCCATCACACATCCTCACACATCCTCCTCCATGCTTGATGGTGGGAACCACACACGCAGAGATCATCCGTTCACCTACTCTGCGTCTCACAAAGACACGGCGGTTGGAAATAAAAATGACAAATTTGGCCAAAGTAGAGGTTGACCGATTATGATTTTTCAACGCCGATACCGATTATTGGACGACAAAAACCCGACACCGATTAATCGGCCGATTTATTTATTTTTTATTTGTAATACTGACAATTACAACAATACTGAATGAACACTTACTTTAACTTGATATAATACATAAATAAAATCAATTTAGCCTCAAATAAACAATGAAACATGTTCAATTTGGTTCAATAATGCAAAAACAAAGTGTTGGAGAAGAAAGTAAAATTGCAATACGTGCCATGTAAGAAAGCTAACGTTTTAGTTCCTTGCTCAGAACATGAGAACATATGAAAGCTGGTGGTTCCTTTTAACATGAGTCTTCAATATTCCCAGGTAAGAAGTTTTAGGTTGTAGTTATTATAGGAATTATAGCACTATTTCTCTCTATACCATTTGTATTTCATATACCTTTGACTATTGGATGTTCTTATAGGCATTTTAGTATGCCAGTATACCTCTCCTCGCTTCTACCTGGGCTCGAACCAGGAACACAACGACAACAGCCACCCTCGAAGCAGCGTTACCCATGCAGAGCAAGGGGAACAACTACTCCAAGTCTCAGAGCAGGTGACGTTTGAAACGCTATTAGCGCGCACCCCGCTAACTAGCTAGCCATTTCACATCACATCGTTACACCAGCCAAATCTCGGTAGTTGATAGGCTCGAATCAGTTCTGCTCGTCATAAACAGCAGAGCTGCAGGTAAAATTCACGAAAGTGCTGTTTGAATGAATGCTTATGAGCCTGCTGGTGCCTACCATCGCTCAGTCAGACTGCTCTATCAAATCATAGACTTAATTATGACATAATAACGCACAGAAATGCGAGCCATAGGTCATTAATATGGTCGAATCCAGAAACTATCATCTCGAAAACAAGACGTTTATTCTTTCAGTGAAATACGAAACCGTTCCGTATTTTATTTAACGGGTGGCATCCATCAATCTCAATATTCCTGGTACATTGCTCAACCTTCAATGTTATGTCATAATTACGTAAAATTCTGGCAAATTAGTTCGCAATGAGCCAGGCGGCCCAAACTGTTGCATATACCCTGACTATGCGTGCAATGAACGCAAGAGAAGTGACACAATTTCACCTGTTTAATATTGCCTGCTAACCTGGATTTAATTTAGCTAAATATGCTGGTTTAAAAATATATACTCCTGTGTATTGCTTTTAAGAAAGGCATTGGTGTTTATGGTTAGGTACACGTTGGAGCAACGACAGCAAATGCACACTGCATCGATTATATGCAATGCAGGACACTAGATAAACTAGTAATATCATCAACCATGGGTAGTTATAACTAGTGATTATGATTGATTAAGTTGAATGCTAGCTAGCAACTTACCTTGGCTTCTTACTGCATTCGCGTAACAGGCGGCCTCCTCATGAGGCAGATGGTTAGAGTGTTTGACTAGTTAACCATAAGGTTGCAAGATTGAATCCCTGAACTGACAAGGCCGTCATTGAAATAGGCCGTCATTGAAAATAAGAATGTGTTCTTAACTGACTTTCCTAGTTAAATAAAGATTAAATAAAGGTGTAAAAAAAAATATTAAATGTTGTTGTTTTTTAAATCGGCAAAATCGGCATCCAAAATGACCGATTTCCGATTGTTATGTTATTGTCAGCTCGTGGCACTCTGACAGACCACTGACTCAAAGAGCCCTCAAGCCTGCCATATGAGTTCTGTTATACTCACAGACATCATTCAAACAGTTTTAGAAACTTCAGAGTGTTTTCTATCCAAATGTACTTATAATATGCATATATTAGCAACTGGGACTGAGTAGAAGGCAGTTTACTCTGGGCCTGCTTTTCATCCAAACGTGAAAATGCTGCCCCCTATCCCAAACTTGGTAATGTATGAGAGTTACATATTTCAAAAAAATATTTTAGAATTTCGCAAGCTGCCTTTTCAGCAGAATGTTGTCGAGGGGTGCCGCTAGCGGAACCTCTAGCCATAAGAAGTTTTAAGAAGGAGACAAATTCCATAAATTAACTTTTAACAGGGTACATCTATTAATTGAAATAAATTCCAGGTGACTACCTCGTGGAGCTTGTTGAGAGAATTCCAAGAGTGTGCAAAGCTGTCATCAAGGCAAAGGGCGGCTACTTTGAAGAATATATCAAATATAAAATATATTTTGAGTTGCTTAACATGTTTTTGGTTACTACATGATTCCATATGTGTTATTTCATAGTTGTATTGTCTTCACTATTATTCTACAGTGTAGACAATAGTAAAACAAAATAAATTGAATGAGTAGGTGTGTCCAAGCATTTGAATGGTATTGTATTTTCTTCTTAATTTAGTTTTTTTTTTACCCCTGTGAATAACCGACTACACAATTGTATCTCTATGTTCGACCAATGTTTGATTGTTGTTTAATAAAGTGTGTCAATCACAGTGTGCCTAATCTTAAATTCCTGTATTTAAAATTAAATAACTTTTAAGAAGTTATTTCTCCAAAATCTGCAAGTGTCTCCAGGTATAAGCCTCGGTCTCCCTCATGAAATTCAGGTTTTCGCTGGTAGTCCTCGCAGTGTGTTTTCTCTTCACTCAGATAATTTAAAAGCAGAAGTCATGACATGTACAGTACAGGAATGATACGCTCCAGACTACAAAGCAAACCTGAGGCAGCCATTGTGCAGTATTGTTCTCCAACCATGTATTATCTCATAATATGTATTAAATCTTATCCAGCAAAGGCCAGTGTGCGGCCAACCAGTTACACCAATTATGCAAAAGAGAAAGGTCTTGGGTCAGAATATGATTAATGCATGGATACCTGGAAAGATGATTGAGATCAAGCCTGATTCCAAGAGGTTAAACTGCTATCACTACCATCACCCCTACTAGCCGTACGTACCGCTACTATTTTCAATAATAATAATGATAATAGTTAACAATAATAGGAATAACAATATTACCAATAATAATAATAACATTAACACTAATAAAAAGTAGGTTACTGTTTACAATTCCGATGTTATCATTCAGTGTCCCTCAGGCTATGGCAGGCAAATACAGATTTGGCTGTAAGAGGAGCCGTTGCTACTTCACCCATGAGTATTTTTTTCCCCTCTGTGTTTAATAAGTAAACATTTTGAATAACTGTATTAATTTCTGTGAATATTGAATCTCTTGGTGAGGAATATTTCTCACAGTAAAGGAGAAAGTTAATCTCTGTTTCTACCTCCCCTGGACCACATACACACTCCTCTTTGCGTGGCCATGACATTTTATGTCTGGAGGTTTCTATTGCCAATTGGTGGTCACTCAGCCTGTACTTGGTAAGGATCTGTCTCTGCTTCGTATCTCTGACAGAGTAGAGAGAATCAGCCAATTAATATTCTCTGTTTCGGGCCAGATAGCAATTTAGTGGGCTTTAGGATTTAGTTTCGTTTTTCCAATGTTGTTAATATGCGTTCTTTGATTGGTTGATGATTTTGTTGTTTTGAATTCTTTCTTTTGAAGCAGCGCTGGTGTCAGCTTGGTTGGTTACGTCCAACACCAGCTGACTGAGAGGGCTTTTTTTTGGGGCTCAGCTTTTGGGATTGAAGTGCTCTAAATTAGAGACTTGAATTTAAGTGTAGCCAAAAATGTTATTACCACTGGAAAGCGGCCTAATTCTGCCCTACATGCATCAGTTGGTGTGATTCCCTGGACTTCATTTGGATGTTTGTAAGTCCAGTTTATAATCGTCACTTTATGCTGTCAAATACTTGGCTGACAAAGTAGTGGTGGTATACAGAAGACAGCCCTGCTTGGTAAAATACCAAGTCCATATTATGGCAAGAACAGCTCAAATAGGCAAAGAGAAACAACAGTCCATCATTACTTTAAGACATGAACCATCAAGCGCTATGATGAAACTGGCTCTCATGAGGACCGCCACAGGAAAGGAAGACCCAGAGTTACCTTTGCTGCAAAGGATGAGATTGCTGGTGAAGCTGGTTGAGAGAATGCCAAGACCGTGCAAAGCTGTCATCAAGACAAAGGGTGGATACTTTGAAAAATATCAAATATAAAATATGTTTAACACTTTTTTGGTTACCACATGATTCCATATGTGATATTTCATAGTTTGATGACTTCACTATTATTCTACAATGTAGAAAATAGTAAAAATAAAGAAAAACCCTTGAATGATTAGCTGTGTCTGTGGCATTGTATAGTGATGTGAGGAAGGTGCAGGAATACAAAATGAACATGACGGGACGAAGCCCAAAACAAACACGTATATATACTGGCTAGCGAAAGTATTCATCCCCTTGCTAATGTTCTTATTTTGTTGCCTTACAACCTGGAATTAAAATAGATTTTGACCACCACTTTGAAATTGCAAAATATTTGTTATTTTAAACAGATAAGAAATAAGACAAAAGAACAAACTTGAGCAAGCATTACTATTCACCCCCCCTTTTTGCAGCAATTACAGCTGCAAGTCTCTAGGTATATGTCTCTATAAGCTGTCTCTATGTCTCTATAAGCTTGGCACATCTAGCCACTGGGATGTTTGCCCATTCTTCAAGGCAAAACTGCTCCAGCTCCTTCAAGTTGGATGGGTTCCGCTGGTGTACAGCAATCTTTAAGTCATATCACAGATTCTCAATTGGATTGATTGAGGTCTGGGCTTTGACTAGGCCATTCCAAAACATTTAAATGTTTCCCCTTAAACCACTCGAGTGTTACTTTAGCAGTATGTTAATTGTCATTGTCCTGCTGGAAGGTGAACCTCTGTCCCAGTTTCAAATCTCTGGAAGACTGAAACAGGTTTCCCTCAAGAATTTAGTGCCATCCATCATTCCTTCAATTCTGACCAGTTTCCCAGTCCCTGCTGATGCAAAACAGCCCCACAGCATGATGCTCTCACGACCATGCTTCATTGTGGGGATTGTGTTCTCTGGGTGAAGAGAGGTGTTGGGTTTGTGCCGGACATAACGTTTTCCTTGATGGCCAAAAAGCTCAATTTTAGTCTCATCTGACCCGAGTACCTTCTTCCATATGTTTGGGGAGTCTCCCACATGCCTTTTGGTGAACACCAAATGTGTTTGCTTACTTTTTTTTTTAAGCAATGGCTTTTTTCTGGCCACTCTTCCGTAAAGCCCAGCTCTGTGGAGTGTACGGCTTAAAGTGGTCCTATGGACAGATACTCCAATCTCCGCTGTGGAGAGGTTATCTTTTATCTCTTTGTTGCCTCTCTGATTAATACCCTCCTTGCCTGGCCTGTGAGTTTTGTGGGCGGAATTCTCTTGGCAGGTTTGTTGTGGTGCCGTATTCTTTCAATTTTTTTATAATGGATTTAATGGTGCTCAGTGGGATGTCAAAGTTTCCGATATATTTGTATAACTCAACCTTGATCTGTACTTCTCCACAACTTTGTCCCTGACCTGTTTGGAGAGCTCCTTGGTCTTCATGGTGCCGCTTGCTTGGTGGTGCCCCTTGCTTAGTGATGTCGCAGACTCTGGGGCCTTTCAGAACAGGTGGGTGTATGTATACTGAGATCATGTGACAGATCATATGACACTTAGATTGCACACAGGTGGACTTTATTTAACTAATTAACTAATACATATACACAAACCAGTTTTCCAGTGTTTAATTTTTTGAAACAAGTAATTTTTTCAGTTCATTTCACCAATTTAGACTGTTTTGTGTATGTCCATTGCATGAAATCCAAATTAAAATCAATATAAATGACTGGTTGTAATGCAATAAAATTGGAAAAATGTCAAGGGGATGAATACTTTTGCAAGGCACTGTACATACACATTATCCTATCATTACACATATACTTATTATTAGAATACCAGTGGCAATGAAATAAAGACATTTTGTAAACAAATCAATAAGAATAGAATAAGATTGCATAACAAATAAGTACCACTGCGCCGGGTGGTTAAGGGCGCTGGACTATCAGAGACTCTGGGTTCGCGCCCAGGCACTGGAATGGGAGTTTGGTCAAAACTACCAACATGGAATGGGAGTTTGGTCAAAACTAACAACATGGAACGGGAGTTTGGTCAATACTAACAACAAGGAATTGGAGTTTGGTCAATACTAACAACAAGGAATTGGAGTTTGGTCAATACTAACACCATGGAACGGGAGTTTGGTCAAAACTAACAACAT
Source organism: Oncorhynchus mykiss (assembly GCF_057628025.1). NCBI lineage: Eukaryota > Metazoa > Chordata > Actinopteri > Salmoniformes > Salmonidae > Oncorhynchus > Oncorhynchus mykiss. The sequence continues at coordinate 28,959,511 of NC_143035.1, read as the reverse complement.
GGAATGGGAGTTTGTCAATACTAACAACAAGGAATTGGAGTTTGGTCAATACTAACAACATGGAATGGGAGTTTGGTCAAAACTAACAACATGGAACGGGAGTTTGGTCAATACTAACAACATGGAATGGGAGTTTGGTCAATACTAACAACATGGAATGGGAGTTTGGTCAATACTAACAACATGGAATGGGAGTTTGGTCAATACTAACAACATGGAATGGGAGTTTGGTCAAAACTAACAACATGGAATGGGAGTTTGGTCAATACTAACAACATGGAATGGGAGTTTGGTCAAAACTAACAACATGGAATGGGAGTTTGGTCAATACTAACAACATGGAATGGGAGTTTGGTCAATACTAACAACATGGAATGGGAGTTTGGTCAATACTAACAACATGGAATGGGAGTTTGGTCAATACTAACAACATGGAATGGGAGTTTGGTCAATACTAACAACATGGAATGGGAGTTTGGTCAAAACTAACTGGGCTCTGACAACAGCTGTTTGATGTGGCCTTTAGGGCAGGACACAATCACAGTCACTCTGGGGTTTTGTAAGTAATAATCCTTTCATGTCTAGACAAGTGTGAGTCTGAATATTAAAGTGAGTGATAGAAAATTCCATTAAAGGATCCTCAGCTGAACTTACTACTGAATACAGGAAGAGGAGAGCATTCAGGTTCATTCCACTCCTCAGTACGTGTGTGTGTGTATGTGTATTCACGTTCCCTCGACTCCCATTTGAGTGTCTGTCTGCTGCATTTGATCTCTGTCACACAAGTCTTATGATGATTGGATAAAAAAAAAAATCTCTGGATGCCTCCCAGGTGGCGCAGTGGTCTAGGGAACTGCATTGCAGCACCAGCTGTGCCACCAGAGACTCTGGGTACTTGCCCAGGCTCTGTCACAGCTGGCCGCGACTGGGAGGTCCGTGGGGCGACGCACAATTGGCCTAGCGTCGTCCGGGTTAGGGAGGGCTTGGCCGGTAGGGATGTCCTTGTCTCATCGCGCACCAGCGACTCCTGTGGCGGGCCGGGCGCAGTGCGCGCTAACCAAGGTCGCCAGGTGCACGGTGTTTCCTCCGACACATTGGTGCAGCTAGCTTCCGGGTTGGATGCGCGCTGTGTTAAGAAGCAGTGCTGCTTGGTTGGTTGTGTATCGGAGGACGCATGACGTTCAACCTTAATCTCTCCTGAGCCCGTACGGGAGTTGTAGCGATGAGACAAGCTACTAAAACAATTGGATACCATGAAATTGGGGAGAAAAATGGGTAAAACATTTTATTAAAAAAAGTACAAATATGCAATCTCCAACCTCTTGTAGGTATGTGTTTCTTAAGTGTGTGAGTGAGTGGGTCTGTCTAGTCCTGTAGGCTGCATATTAGATGCAGTAGTTGGCAGGTCTCTCCAATCTCTGATAGTTCTACATGCCTTTTGCCAGACTTTACCTCATTATATGTAGACTTATGGCCCTCTGATTGAGACATGGTGTGGACTGCATGTGTGGTGTACTTCTCTGAAGGACCGTGTTCTGCCCGACCCTAGAGTAGTGGTCAGTTCAGTGTTGTGACGGGCCTGTTCTAGTAGGGCTGTGTTGTGCTGGGCCTGGTCTAGTAGTGCTGTGTTGTGATGGGCCTCGTCTAGTAGAGTTGTGTTGTGATGGGCCGGGTCCAGTAGAGTTGTGTTGTGAGGGGCCAGGGCCAGTAGAGCTGTGTTGTGATGGGACTCGTCCAGTAGAGCTGTGTTGTGATGGGCCGGGTCTTGTAGAGCTGTGATGTGATGGGCCGGGTCTAGTAGAGCTGTGTTGTGATTGGCCGGGTTTAGTAGAGCTGTGTTGTGATGGGCCGGGCCTAGTAGAGCTGTGTTGTGATGAAACTGGTCTAGTAGTGCTGTGTTGTGATGGGCCTCGTCCAGTAGAGCTGTGTTTTGATGGGCTGGGTCTTGTAGAGCTGAGATGTGATGGGCCGGGTCCAGTAGAGCTGTGTTGTGATGGGCCGGGTCTAGTAGAGCTGTGATGTGATGGGCCGGGTCTTGTAGAGCTGTGATGTGATGGGCCGGGTCTTGTAGAGCTGTGATGTGATGGGCCGGGTCTAGTAGAGCTGTGTTGTGATGGGCCTGGTCTAGTGGAGCTGTGTTGTGATGGGCCTGGTCTAGTAGAGCTGTGATGTGATGGGCCGGGTCTAGTAGAGCTGTGTTGTGATGGGCCGGGTCTAGCAGAGCTGTGTTGTGATGGGCCGGGTCTAGTACAACTATGTTGTGATTGGCTCGGTCTGGTCGTGCTGTCCTGATGCGGGTGTGGTCTGGTAAATATGTGCTGTGTTGGGCCTGGTCTTGTAGAGCTGTGCTGTAATGAGCCGTGTCTGGCTTTTCTCTCCTGGGGATTGTAGGGGTACTGTTGTTTCAGAATCTGGAGCGGGGGCAACTGCTCCTGGGGTGTTGGTCCCTGCCAAGTGTTGCATCCTTAAGGTCCTTAGCAAAGGTTCTGACACTGTCCTGATCAAGATGTACATTATCGTATAAGTGTTCATGTTTAGCAATAGATGCTCTGCTCTCCTCCCTGAACTGATTCATCTCTTCTTTTAGTTTATGGACAGTGTCATCCTCTTGAATCTTGTTCTCTCTGAGTTCTATGACCTCTGCTTCAACTAGAGAGAGGGCGTGTTGTGGAAATGTTGCAAAGCAGGTGTTCTTGGTGTTGTAGTCTCTCTCTCTCTCTCTCTCTCTCTCTCTCTTCTCTCTCTCTCCCCCATCTCTCTATCCCCCATCTCTCTCTCTCCTCTCTCTTTCCCCCCCTCTCCCCTCTCTCTCTCTCCCCATCTCTCTCTCTCCTCTCTCTCCTTTCTCTCTCCCCTATCTCTCTCCCCCCATCTCTCTCTCTCCTCTCTCTCTCCCCCCCTCTCCCTCCATCTCTCTCTCTCTCTCCTCTATACTATCTGTCTTCATTAGCATCACAGTAATGGTAATGTGATGTCTATCATTCTGCAGTAGGCTCACCATTCTGCCAAAGGGTTATTGTGATGGAGACACCTGCCAGCTGACTCACTAACGCACACACACACAAACAAACACAAACACACACAGGAAACACAGAGGTCGCATTCGTGACATGACTCAGCACACACACACAGACCTCCGGGGGATAGTATCTAATGAGAAGGTTACTCTTCTAAAGGTGTGGTACAGAGTTATGATAACAAGCTAAGAGTGTATGTTTGGCCTCTCACACATCTCCTCTGTTGGCCTTATCAGCTAAGACTGGACTTCGAAGCAGAGCAGAAGAGCTACAATTAATGTTTACACAGCTATCTTCAGGAGAAGAGAGAGAGATGGAGGTAGAGAGAGTGTAGGTGGTAGAGAGAGAGAGGGGGAGGTGGGAGGAAGGGCGGGGTGTACACACACAGACACTGCAAACCCAACATACACACAGACACTGCAAACCCAACATACACACAGACACTGCAAACCCAACATACACACAGACACTGCAAACCCAACATACACACATGAACACACACAGACGCTGCAAACCCAACATACACACAGACACTGCAAACCCAACATACACACAGACACTGCAAACCCAACATACACACATGAACACACACAGACACTGAAACCCAACATACACACTTGAACACACACAGACACTGCAAACCCAACATACACACTTGAACACACACAGACACTGCAAACCCAACATACACACATGAACACACACAGACACTGCAAAACCAACAGCTGAAACAATGCAACCAATTAGCCATTCCCTACCTCTCTCTCCCTGTCTCTCTCTATCTCGATCTTCTCTCTCTCTCTCTCTCTCTCTCTCTCTCCCTTTTCTCTCTCTCTGTTTCTGTCTTCCTTTCTCTCTCTACTTTCCCTGTCTCTTTCTCTGTGCTGTGTTCACTCAATCTCTTCTTAATTAGGTCTGTTAATTGCCTCTTTAATTACTTATCTGGCCCTGCTGACTGACCGCTGGGAGAGAGGCCATGATTGGCTAGCAGCATGGGAGAATGCAGACAGAGGCAGGGGAGACTGGCCAACAGCATGTGACCCTACATAGAGAAGGATGGGAGAGGAGGGTAGGCCAAGCAACCACAGCTGTTTCTCCATAATTAAGCCACATCTCCAGGCCTGCTCCTGTGTCCTGCCTGTGGCAGAATAAAAACATACACATTGTTTTTTTTGTCCATCACACATTTCTTTACAAGAAACACCCTTTGGTTGAGCTAAGGATGAGCTGGCATATAGTAATGTCCGTCAGACATTGTCATGTATTGCTAACACAACATTGGATGGTTGTTCTGTTAGCATCTCAGGTTCCCAGGCAATTACAATAGTCATACAATACAAATTAGAATGTTAATGTCACGGAATGTGAGTTACATGTGAGTTACAGTAGGTGATTTATTATAACACAAAAAAGTTATTATTCTGCTTTAGGTAAAGAGGGTTTGTGTGTCTATGTGTGTGTGAATGCATGTGTATGAGGGCATACTGTATCCAC